>NC_133419.1:33517500-33817500 GCF_049350105.2 Macaca mulatta | reverse complement strand
TAAAATCTAGCTTTGCGAATACAAAATTGCAAATTAGGCAGGTGGATGACAGATGACTTTTTTTTTTTTTGAGACAGAGTCTCACTCTATTGCCCAGGCTGGAGTGCAGTGGCACGAGACAGATGGCATTTTTTAGTGATGATGCATGATACAAAGAGAATAGCTGAAGATCTTTAAAAAGTAAGAATGATCTAGGGCTAAGCTCATCAAAACACTGTTTGGACTAGGAGACAGAAACAGAATATGGACATCAAGGAGGGAATAGCAAAGCATCCAGATGTCATCTGGGGAAAGCGGTACTTTTTTGCTACTTGCTATAAAATTTAATTGCCACAGTATTAATTTAAAATATAATCTACCTTAATCATATTAATAGACTTCTACACTTGTCCAAAATTTTATATATCTTCTTTCCATTTCCCAAATTAACATCTCCCCCAACAATCCTATTTTATTGTACCACCCACCCTGTGGCAAAAACCAACAACTTGGGTGTTATTTTTAAGCCCTTCAATTCCCTTTCTTCCAGCATCCAATCTTGTCTAGATTATTTCCTTAATCTTTCTGCAATCTTTGTATTTCTTTCTATTCTCAGTGTTATTATTTCAGTTATGCCTCACTCACAGCCTATTAACTGGTCTCTCTGCCTCCAAGCTCTCCTAATCCTAGCCATCCTCTATTAGTCTACACGAACATCAGAATGGCCCCACAGAAACTAAATAAAAATTAAGCCTGATCATGTTATTCCCCTGCTTGAAACATAAAAGGAACTGAGCCTTGTTTACTTATTATTTTTAGGGATGGGTCTTGCTATATTGCCCAGGTTGACTTTGAGCTCCTGGGTTCAAGCCATCCTCTCACGTAACAGACTACCATGCTTGGCTTCTACCTTTCATTTTTATCTCTTCTTACTACTCATCTCTCCTACTATATGCGCCATACACTGGAACTCTTACCTTTGGCAGTTGCCCAAAAGCACAATGCTATACTCACTTCTAGGCCTTCAGAATAGGCTGCGTGCTTTGACTAACTCCTACTTACCTTTTAAAACTTCAACTCAGGTTTCACCTTCCCATTCTGGAATAATCCCATCTAACCCAGTCTGGATAAATATCCTTGTGTCTTATCAAAGCACCTTGTGCATAATTCTATCATACCATACTGTAATTTTGTCTATTCCTCCAACTTAACTATAACCCCCTGAAGTTACAATGTCCAATATGGCAGCCACTAGTCATATATGTGGCTATCTAAATTTTAAAATTACATAAAATTAAGAATTCAGTTCCTCAGATACACTAGCCATGCTTCATGTGCTCAACAGCCATGTGTGTCTAGTGGCTACCACATCGGACAGCACAGATACAGGATATTTCCATTATTTCAGAAAGTTCTATTGGTGTTGCTGGGGCAAAGATGACTACCCTAATGTGTACGGGCCCTCAAGTAAGTGCTCAGTGTCTGTGGAACTAATGAATGCACACATCAAAAAAGAAAGTTGAGAGGCTAATGTCTGGCAAATTTTGTATACTCCTATAGCCTCCTGAAAGTTATTTAAGTCTTCTCTCCCAGTCTACCCTTAGATGTCCCCCCTCCCAAGTCCAGTGGTCTGGCCGCTTCTGAGGCAGCGTCATTAAGGAAGATGTGTGAGTGCTGGGATTGGTCTGGGGTCAGAAGTCCATTATCAGTCTTAGTCTGTGTCCCTAGACCTACTTTGACTTTCCTTACACTGGGAAGTCAGGTCAAATTTCAAGTCTCTTTAGACAACAGAAGGTTTCTCTAATCCTTCTTGCTTTCAAGAATCATAAATAATGTACACAAAGTAGATGAGAATCTTAAGTTGCATCCAAGAATTTTAAATCACCTATAATTTTAAGTACTTTGTTAAATACTGCTTAGTCTCCTTTCCTTGTTAGCTCTGCATTTGTGTTTAGTTGGATACAAGCACTAGCTGTGCCATACTAAGTGATTTATATATTTTCTTAAAGTAATTATGAAAATTCTATCCCAGGAGGAAAACACTCTAACGTCCAGGTTGGCAGTGCAATAACTTGTAATGCCAATATTTTCTTGCTAATTTAATATCTTTAGCTATTTTATAATATGCATATCTGCTTTTATATCTGTTTTTCCTCTTTTTCATTCTTGTTTCAAGTAGAGGATTGTTTGGTTTGGTGAGAATACTTTTATGGGCTAAGATGAAGTTGTTCACAAAAACCTGTCAAATTTTAATTACCCAAAGTGATAACATCAAAACTTCATTTACTTGCTTATTCCAAAAGAGTTGAATATATTTCACCCACTCAACAGCAGTTTTTCCAGCAGACCTAGTAAAGACTCTTTTAGCATCCGGGTGCGGTGGCTCATGCCTGTAATCCCAGCACTTTGGGAGGCCGAAGCAGACGGATCACTTGAGGTCAGGAGTTTGAGATCAGCCTGCCCAACATGGTGAAACCATGCCTCTACTAAAAATACAAAAATTAGCTGGGCATGGTGGCAAACGCTACTCAGCTACTCAGGAGGCTGAGGCAGGAGAATTCCTTGAACCTGCAAGGCAGAGGTTACAGTGAGCCGAGATTGTACACTGCACTCCAACGTGGGTGACAGAGTGAGACTCTGTCTCTGAAAGAAAATAAATAAATAAATAAAAAAGATTGTTTTAGATTAGGAAGCCACATAACACTTGGAATATATTGTCCTTATTACCAACAGAGTTTGGAGTCTGGTACAGATGCTTACACGGAACACCTGTGTTACAAACAAATTTTGTTCTTTAATTTCTGCAAACGACTTTGAAGCAACTTTAAAGTACAGAAGTCCCACATAACTTGCAGATAAAAATACATATAATATTTTCATTTTACTCAACTGTATCCTGCCTCTCTAGATTCATACCAATGGCACCAACTTTCTAACTTTTGAGTGGTTAAAATATTTCTAGGTGAGCAACACATACAAATTTCTGGACAACCTGCTACTCTTTCAATAGAAATGCTGATCTTCATATATACATCTTTTCAAACATATGAAAGTAAAATATACTACTACAAAATAGGATTCTTATAAACTACATATTACTGTTAAACTAAGCTAAAATTATTCTGAAAATGTTCAGAGAACACATCAGAAAACACTAAGTCGAGGAGCCTCAAAGATTATTCTTTAGTGTTGACATCTGAACAAAAACACTTCAGACTTGTAAACAATGAGTGAAATTTATCTTCAGAATCGTGTTAGCTATAGAATGAAAAAGTCACGTCACCTCCGCAGTGAACTTCACTTTAGCAAAAGAGTAAACATATTTCCTCCATATCAGCTGCAATCAAGGCATTAGCAGTATGCCATGATTGATTATCCTAGGAGCCGTTGCTGAGAAATGGATGTGTGGCACAGGTTTTTATCACTATAGTCTGCAAAAAACAAGTCGCTTATTTAGATACCCTAGTTGTAATAAGTGACATTATTAGGCAGTTCTTCTATTTAAATGACATAAGGATTTAGTATATCAGCAGCTTATAATACACAAGCCCTTTCAATCTGATGATTCCTCTCTCTACAGAGGAGTACTTTTTTCTGTTTATAATACAAGTGGTAATAGAAGACCAGATGGTTGACTTTTAGCTAAGGGAAATGACATTTAAACAAATAGAAAGACAGCATTTAGAATATTCAGGGATTCGAACTATAACCTAAATACACAGTATTCATTAAAGGACTATTAGTGTTAACTATATAAAGTGACCATTTTGTAATGCTAATTAGTAAGATTGTTTCTTAGGTTGTCCATCAGTTTTATTTAAATATTATCTAATACACTGTAAAATAGCTTTATTATTACCACCATATTGTTACATTTCCAAGTTCTCCTTTTAATACACTATACCACCAGTACATCCTAATAACACTTAATCAGTTCTTTCTGAAATGTAAAATTGTCTCTACTTCTTACATTTCTGCCAGTAATAATGATGTTATTAACATACTCTACAATTCACAAAGAAAAACATAAGAAATAACTACATTCCTTAGTCACCTCCCATCACTCTGCTGTGGTAATGGATTATTATTTGGTGAACAATGTTTCACCTTTTGTGTATAACGCTGACATCTATGGTATCAAAGACAGCCAAAAACCTTTAAATTAAATAGCCAGATATCTTTAGTAGCCCTCAGATAAAAGTAAAAACATGATTTTTCTAATAAGTACAGATTTGTTTCCTGTAACAACAGCAAAAGACTGCTATGCACTAACCACACTAACCACAGAATACACTGAAATTTCCATAATCATATTCTATTAATATATCTATTCTCAATACAAGGTAGCTACTATGGTTAAGACATGAAAATTCAGTAAATAAGGTTTTATTTAAAGATTTTAAAAATGATTCTTCATTTTACAATGAACAACCACAGAAAATCCTAAAAGGAGAAATTTATAAACTCCAGGTAACAACATTACCCATCATTAAGCCGATAAACCAATAAAAGGGCCAAAAGAACAAATTATCTGTATAGTAGTTAAATATGTTCAAAAGGCACATGTATGTCTACAGAAATGCAGAAACTTTTATTACCACACAACCTAATTAGTAGGCAATGAATATTGCAAGGACAACTTAGCCTTCATCATAATAAAACCACCATAGCATTTCAGGGGCACCAATGCTTCCTTCAAAATGACAACAAGGTAAGCCCAGTATGCCTCAATTCCCCCAGTACTTTAGGAGACTTAACCTTAACTAAGTTCAGTAGTCCATAGTGATAAGTCAATTCAGAGCCTGGTGAATTTTTATTCTACTTAAAGAAAGGTCTGAAAAATATGCGGTCCTAAATAGAAGTCACTTAGGAAAAGAAATATTTAATCAGCACTCTGCTCTCCTGGTACACAGTAAGAGGAACAGTCCAATATTTTCTACAACTTTCACCTACTATTGTGTAAGGCAGTCAGGTAGTCTTACCATTGGAAATAGCTTAGCTTTCAATTCTATGAAGACTAGAATGACCACAGATTGGCCAGTTCAGCAGAGTGGTAGGCTCCACAAACATCTTCTGAGAAGTCATAACATCATGCATTTACTTGGGAGCAAGTTTGCAGTAGAAACCAGTAGAACAAAGGAGTAGAAGTAGAAAAGAAACTAGCACCCTATTCATATATATCTAGATCTGTCCACCCTTCAAGTATTTTAAAAATATCTACTAGCTGCCAAATCACAGTTGAAATGATATGAAATCAACTGCGATTAAAATGAGTCCCTATCACCAAGAATCTTACGCTCTAGATCAGGGGGTCAGCAAACTTTTTCTGAAAAGTGACAGATAGGAAATAGTCCAGGCGTTGCAAGCCATATAGTTTCTATCACAACTATTCAACTCTGACATTTTAGACAAAGCAAACACAGACAACAGACAAATGACACAATAATTACAAGAAAGGCAGCAGGGAAAATGATTATGCAGGGTCTTGCAGGCCACCATAAGGCCTATGGCTTTTATTATAAGTGAAATGGGGAGCCAATGGGGTCTTTAAGCAGAAGAGTAGTGACATAATCACTCTTAAAAAGCATCATCATCAAAAAGGATGACCTTATCTGCTGTGTGGAGAATATCAACGGAAGGGGTAGAGAAGCCAGAAAATTGGAAGGGTATAAGCAAAGAAAACAGTTCAAAAATTACTGCAACAAAATGAGAGAGATGAGTTCATCTTGCAAACTAATGGATGGTAGCAGTGACAGTAGCAAAACGTGGTTTGATTCTGATTATATATAGAAGGTATAATCATGATTTGCTAAGGGATTGGATGTAGGGTGAAAGAGAAGGAGAGTAAGGATAACTCTAAGGTTTGTGGCCTGAAAAAGTAGCATGGGGTTTTCTTTACTGTGATGGGAAGTGTATGGAAGGAGTCAGTTAGGGAAAGAAAATCAAGATTTTAACTTTGGATACAGTAAGTTTGAGATGACCATTATTCATTAAAGTGAAGATATTAGACAATTAGACATGATTCTAGAGTTCACGGAAGAGGTTATAGTTGATATACATTTGAGAGTAAGTTAAAAAGTACTGTACATAAAACCATGAGACAGGATGAGGTCAGCTAAAGTATAAGTGTAGATAAACAACAGAAAATTTAAAATACGAACCTTTAGTTAACTCCAGGGTTTGAAGATCATTCCAATATTTGGATATGAGGAGGAACCAATAAAGGAAATTCAGAAGAAAGATAGGAAAAAAAACAAAAAGAGCAGTGTCCCAAAAACTAAGTGAACCCAGGTTTTGAGAACAACTATTTCAAATACTAACAATAGGTCAAGTATGATGAGGACTGAGAGTTGATCACTGGAGAGACAACAAGAGAAGTCATTAGGGACTTTGACAAGAACCATCAATGAAGTGGTGGAGACCAAAGCCTAACTGGAATGAGTTCAAAAAAATAATACGAAGCTCAGAATGGAGTTAACTATACACAACTCTTCCCTATAGGAGGATGTGGTGTCCAGGGAGTTTGTTTAGATGTAGATTTTACAACATATTTGTTGATAGGAATTTATTATATTTCAAAATGCCTAACTATTCCACAGTTACCCCATGGATTAAAAGCATAGTCCTGGATTATCACACAATATTATACTAATAAACATTATGAAGTGTGTTTCTTCTTAATTGGCTTTATAACAAAATTTTAGTGTATTTCTGAGCCCTGTCCCTACATTCCCTAAGGGAATAGAGACTAAATTAAATAGAGGTTTACTTTGCATTTTGCCTCCTGTGCAAACCAATAGGAGAATGCCAACTCATTTTATTTTATTTTATTTTATTTTTTTTGAGACGGAGTCTCGCTCTGTCACCCAGGCTGGAGTGCAGTGGCCGGATCTCAGCTCACTGCAAGCTCTGCCTCCCGGGTTTACGCCATTCTCCTGCCTCAGCCTCCCGAGTAGCTGGGACTACAGGCTCCCGCCACCTCGCCCGGCTAGTTTTTTGTATTTTTAGTAGAGACGGGGTTTCACCATGTTAGCCAGGATGGTCTCGATCTCCTGACCTTGTGATCCGCCCGTCTCGGCCTCCCAAAGTGGGATTACAGGCTTGAGCCACCGCGCCCAGCCAACTCATTTTATTTATTTCTTATTTGCTACATGCTCCTACTTCCAACTAAATTCTTTTTTCTGATAAAGCAATAGCTTCTAGCAGCAAACTGAGGAATTCCTGTAGAATATACAGAAAGGCAACATACTCAATATATTTGAGTTCATGACAATTTGTTTCTTTCAAGAGTCACAAATTAATCTCATATCTTTACAGTAGCCAATGCTTAGTTCATACATAACCCCAGGAAAGAATTATTGGCTTCAGTACCTTCAAAATAAACAAAACAAACAGCATCTTTTTTTTTCCCCCTCTTTTCTTGAGACAGAGTTTCACTCTCATTGCCCAGGCTGGAGTGCAGTGGCGCAATCTCGGCTCACTGCAACCTCCACCTCGCAGGTTGAAGGGATTCTCCTGCCTCAGCCTCCCAAGTAGCTGAGATTACAGGCGCCTGTCACCACACCCGGCTAATTTTTTTGTATTTTTAGCAGAGAGAGGGTTTCGCCATGTTGGGCAGGCTGGTCTCAAACTCCTGACCTCAGGTGATCTGCCTGCCTTGGCCTCTCAAGTACTGGGATTACAGGCGTGAGCCACCGTGCCAGGCCCACAACAGCGTCTTAACAGGGACTGCTTAGTTTCCAAATACCTAACAGTAAAAAGTAAAGCTGATTCATAAGCGTTGCTCGCCATGTGGTCTTTTAAAACTCTGGAATGGAAAACAAACAAAAAAGAACTCTGGAAAGAATAAAATGATCCCACATCACTACATCACTTAACCAATGATTTGTTTATGTTCTTTTCTGCCAACCTACAAACAAGGCTATTTCTTTGACATGCTAAACTCTACAGGCTAGATTCCAATGAAGAATTTTGGTGTTTGGCTTTCTGAAGCACCTACATACAAGAATAAACTTTCTCAGTCTGGAATTCAAAACATATTTTAATATTGTTCATTTTATTAAGCAGCTCAATCAAGATATGAATGGTAATATCTTCATCTTATAAACAACAATGATTTTTCTAAGAGGATGCAGAGGTAAGGGTAAGAAACTCATTTCATAAAATATTGTACCAGTGTGCTTCTGAGATAGCTAAAAAAAAGGGACAGACAAAAGGGGTAGACCCTGCAAACATTTTGGCTATCTTCTCAGAGCACTCCAAACTTGGATGAAATTTTGTTATAAATCACCTTGATTAAAGGAACACATTTGCTAAAGTGGTTCTGTAATAGCTACACAATTCTTAGGACTTGAATAACCCAGCGTAGAAAAACTGGCAAGGGACAAACTCTCAAAAACACTGGCTTCTCTTTCAGAACCAATACTGCCCCTGATCAGAAATACTTCCCTGCGTTTTTTTAAAAATAATAAAGACAAATACATTTTAAAGTAAGTATAATTTGATGAGATGGGAACAGAAATAGGCAAAGTGTATTCTGAAAGAAGTAGTAGTGGCATCGTGAGGGTTACAGATTCTGAAGCCACTACTTGTGTTTCAATCCTCTCACTGTTTGAAATTGGGCAAGTTATTTAGCTTCCTTCTTTAGATTACCTATCAGTAAAATACTACTATTACCTACTCATCATGTTGCTGTTGTGAAAATTAAACAAGTTAACCTTTGAAAAGATTCTCAACAGTATGGATGAAGTACAAAATAAGTGTTGACCAAGATTATTAGAATGATATACTGTATACTTACAAATTTGTCTAACAAAAGTGAATGGAATACACCCAGAACAAAATGGCAATGTCATGTAATTTGTACATTTATCAAATATATAAAAACTCAGTAACAGAATGCCCTACTGGTGTTCTACCACACAGTAGAGGGATTATGGTTAACAATATTGTGTTGTATATGAAGGAGCTACTCAGAAGACTGATGTGGAAGGAGCATCTGAGCCCTGGAGGAGGAGGTTGCAGTGAGCTGAGATTGTGCCACTGCACTCCAGCTTGGGCAACAGAGCAAGACCATGTCCAAAAAACAAACAAACAAACAAAACAAAACAAAACAAAACCAAGAGGATTTTGAATGTTCTCACTACAAGGAAATAAAAAATACATGAGGTGGAAGATGGCCGAATAGGAACAGCTCCAGTCTCCAGCTCCCAGCACGAGCAACACAGAAGAGAGGTGAATTCTGCATTTTCAACTGAGGTACTGGGTTCATCTCACTAGGGATAGCTGCTGCAGCCCGACCAGCCAGAGCTGAAGCAGGGCAAGGCATTGCCTCACCTGGAAAGCTCAAGGGGGAAGGGAATCCCTTTTCCTAGCCAGGGGAACTGAGACACATAACACCTGGAAAATCGGGTAACTCCCACCCCAATACTGCCCTTTACCAAGGGTCTTAGCAAACGGGCACACCAGGAGATTATATCCCACACCTCGCCGGGAGGGTCCCACGCCCAGGGAGCCTCCCTCATTGCTAGCACAGCAGTCTGCGATCTAACTGCAAGGCAGCAGCGAGGCTGGGGGAGGGGCGCCCGCCATTGCTGAGGCTTAAGTAGGTAAACAAAGACGCTGGGAAGCTCGAACTGGGTGGACCTCACAGCAGCTCAAGGAGGCCTGTCAGTCTCTGTAGACTCCACCTCCGGGGACAGGGCACTGCTAAACAACAACAACAACAAAAGCAGCAGAAACCTCTGCAGACGCAAACGACTCTGTCTGACAGCTTTGAAGAGAGCAGTGGATCTCCCAACACGGAGGTTGAGATCTGAGAACAGACAGACTGCCTGCTCAAGTGGGTCCCTGACCCCTGAGTAGCCTAACTGGGAGACATTCCCCACTAGGGGCAGACCGACACCCCACACCTCACACAGTGGAGTACACCCCTGAGAGGGAGCTTCCAAAGCAAGACTCAGACAGGTACACTTGCTGTTCGGCAATATTCTATCTCCTGCAGTCTGTGCTGCTGATACCCAGGCAAACAGGGTCTGGAGTGGACCTCAAGCAATCTCCAACAGACCTACAGCTGAGGGTCCTCACTGTTAGAAGGAAAACTAACAAACAGGAAGGACACCCACACCAAAACCCCATCAGTACGTCACCATCATCAAAGACCAGAGGCAGATAAAACCACAAAGATGGGGAAAAAGCAGGGCAGAAAAGCTGGAAATTCAAAAAATAAGAGCGCATCTCCCCCTGCAAAGGAACGCAGCTCATCGCCAGCAACGGATCAAAGCTGGACAGAGAATGACTTTGACAAGATGAGAGAATAAGGCTTCAGTCTATCAAACTTCTCAGAGCTAAAGGAGGAATTACGTACCCAGTGCAAAGAAACTAAAAATCTTGAAAAAAGAGTGGAAGAATTGATAACTAGAATAATTAATGCAGAGAAGGCCATAAACGAACTGACAAAGATAAAAACCATGACACGAGAAATACGTGACAAATGCACAAGCTTCAGTAACCAACTTGATCAACTGGAAGAAAGAGTATCAGCGACTGAGGATCAAATGAATGAAATGAAGTGAGAAGAGAAATCTAAAGAAAAAAGAAGAAAAAGAAATGAACAAAGCCTTCAAGAAGTATGGGATTATGTAAAAAGACCAAATCTACGTCTGATTGGGGTGCCTGAAAGTGAGGGGGAATATGGAACCAAGTTGGAAAACACTCTACAGGACATCATCCAGGAGAACTTCCCCAACCTAATAGGGCAGGCCAACATTCAAATTCAGGAAATACAGAGAATGCCACAAAGATACTCCTCGAGAAGAGCAACTGCAAGACACATAATTGCCAGATTCACCAAAGTTGAAATGAAGGAAAAAAATCTTAAGGGCAGCCAGAGAGAAAGGTCGGGTTACCCACAAAGTGAAGCCCATCAGACTAACAGCAGATCTCTCGGTAGAAACTCTACAAGCCAGAAGAGAGTGGGGGCCAATATTCAACATTCTTAAAGAAAAGAATTTTCAACCCAGAATTTCATATCCAGCCAAACTAAGTTTCATAAGTGAAGGAGAAATAAAATCCTTTACAGATAAGCAAATGCTTAGAGATTTTGTCACCATCAGGCCTGCCTTACAAGAGACCTTGAAGGAAGCACTAAACATGGAAAGGAACAACCGGTACCAGCCATTGCAAAAACATGCCAAAATGTAAAGACCATCAAGGCCAGGAAGAAACTGCATCAACTAACGAGCAAAATAACCATTTAATATCATAATGGCAGGATCAAGTTCACACGTAACAATATTAACCTTAAATGTAAATGGACTAAATACTCCAGTTAAAAGAAACAGACTGGCAAACTGGATAAAGAGTCAAGACCCATCAGTTTGCTGTATTCAGGAGACTCATCTCACATGCAGAGACATACATAGGCTCAAAATAAAGGGACGGAGGAAGATCTACCAAGCAAATGGAGAACAAAAAAAAAACAGGGGTTGCAATCCTAGTCTCTGATAAAACAAACTTTAAACCATCAAAGATCAAAAGAGACAAAGAAGGCCATTACATAATGGTAAAGGGATCAATTCAACAGGAAGAGCTAACTATCCTAAATATATATGCACCCAATACAGGAGCACCCAGATTCATAAAGCAAATCCTTAGAGACTTACAAAGAGACTTAGACTCCCATACAATAAAAATGGGAGACTTCAACACCACACTGTCAACATTAGACAGATCAACGAGACAGAAAGTTAACAAGGATATCCAGGAATTAAACTCATCTCTGCAGCAAGCAGACCTAATAAACATCTACAGAACTCTCCACCCCAAATCAACAGAACATACATTCTTCTCAGCACCACATCACACTTATTCCAAAATTGACCACATAATTGGAAGTAAAGCACTCCTCAGCAAATGTACAAGAACGGAAATTATAACAAACTGTCTCTCAGACCACAGTGCAATCAAACTAGAACTCAGGACTAAGAAACTCAATCAAAACCACTCAACTACATGGAAACTGAATAACCTGCTCCTGAATGACTACTGGGTACATAACGAAATGAAGGCAGAAATAAAGATGTTCTTTAAAACCAATGAGAACAAAGATACAACATACCAGAATCTCTGGGACACGTTTAAAGCAGTGTGTAGAGGGAAATTTATAGCACTAAATGCCCACAAGAGAAAGCTGGAAAGATCTAAAATTGACACTCTAACATCACAATTAAAAGAACTAGAGAAGCAAGAGCAAACACATTCAAAAGCTAGCAGAAGGCAAGAAATAACTAAGATCAGAGCAGAACTGAAGGAGATAGAGACACAAAAAACCCTCCAAAAAAATCAATGAATCCAGGAGTTGGTTTTTTGAAGAGATCAACAAATTGATAGACCGCTAGCAAGACTAATAAAGAAGAAAAGAGAGAAGAATCAAATAGATGCAATAAAAAATGATAAAGGGGGTATCACCACCGACCCCACAGAAATACAAACTACCATCAGAGAATACTATAAACACCTCTACGCACATAAACTAGAAAACCTAGAAGAAATGGATAATTTCCTGGACACTTACACTCTTCCAAGACTAAACCAGGAAGAAGCTGAATCCCTGAATAGACCAACAGCAGGCTCTGAAATTGAGGCAATAATTAATAGTTTACCAACCAAAAAAAGTCCAGGACTAGATGGATTCACAGCTGAATTCTACCAGAGGTACAAGGAGGAGCTGGTACCATTCCTTCTGAAACTATTCCAATCAATAGAAAAAGAGGAAATCCTCCCTAACTCATTTTATGAGGCCAACATCATCCTGATACCAAAGCCTGGCAGAGACACAACATTTTAGACCAATATCCCTGATGAACATCGATGTAAAAATCCTCAATAAAATACTGGCAAACCGGATCCAGCAGCACATCAAAAAGCTTATCCACCATGATCAAGTGGGCTTCATCCCTTGGATGCAAGGCTGGTTCAACATACGCATATCAATAAACGTAATCCAGCATATAAACAGAACCAACGACAAAAACTACATGAATATCTCAATAGATGCAGAAAAGGCCTTTGACAAAATTCAACAGCCCTTCATGCTAAAAACGCTCAATAAATTCGGTATTGATGGAACGTACCTCAAAATAATAAGAGCTATTTATGACAAACCCACAGCCAATATCATCCTGAATGGGCAAAAACTGGAAAAATTCCCTTTGAAAACTGGCACAAGACAGGGATGCCCTCTCTCACCACTCCTATTCAACATAGTGTTGGAAGTTCTGGCTAGGGCAATCAGGCAAGAGAAAGAAATAAAGGGTATTCAGTTAGGAAAAGAAGAAGTTAAATTGTCCCTGTTTGCAGGTGACATGATTGTATATTTAGAAAACCCCATTGTCTCAGCCCAAAAATCTCCTTAAGCTGATAAGCAACTTCAGCAAAGTCTCAGGATACAGAATCAATGTGCAAAAATTACAAGCATTCTTATACACCAGTAACAGACAGAGAGCCAAATCATGAATGAACTTCCATTCACAATTGCTTCAAAGAGAATAAAATACCTAGGAATCCAACTTACAAGGGATGTAAAGGACCTCTTCAAGGAGAACTACAAACCACCACTCAGTGAAATAAAAGAGGACACAAACAAATGGAAGAACATACCATGCTCATGGATAGGAAGAATCAATATCATGAAAATGGCCATACTGCCCAAGGTAATTTATAGATTCAATGCCATCCCCATCAAGCTACCAATGACTTTCTTCACAGAATTGGAAAAAACTACTTTAAAGTTCATATGGAACCAAAAAAGACCCCGCATTGCCAAGACAATCCTAAGTCAAAAGAACAAAGCTGGAAGCATCACGCTACCTGACTTCAAACTATACTACAAGGCTACAGTAACCAAAACAGCATGGTACTGGTACCAAAACAGAGATATCGACCAATGGAACAGAACAGAGTCCTCAGAAATAATAGCACACATCTACAGCCATCTGATCTTTGACAAACCTGAGAGAAACAAGAAATGGGGAAAGGATTCCCTATTTAATAAATGGTGCTGGGAAAATTGGCTAGCCATAAGTAGAAAGCTGAAACTGGATCCTTTCCTTACTCCTTATACAAAAATTAATTCAAGACGGATTAGAGACTTAAATGTTAGACCTAATACCATAAAAATCCTAGAAGAAAACCTAGGTAATACCATTCAGGACATAGGCATGGGCAAGGACTTCATGTCTAAAACACCAAAAACAATGGCAACAAAAGCCAAAATTGACATATGGGATCTAATTAAACTAAAGAGCTTCTGCACAGCAAAAGAAACTACCATCAGAGTGAACAGGCAACCTACAGAATGGGAGAAAATATTTGCAATCTACTCATCTGACAAAGGACTAATATCCAGAACTTACAAAGAACTCAAACAAATTTACAAGAAAAAAACAAACAACCCCATCAAAAAGTAGGCAAAGGATATGAACAGACATTTCTCAAAAGAAGACATTCATACAGCCAACAGACACATGAAAAAATGCTCATCATCACTTGCCATCAGAGAAATGCAAATCAAAACCACAATGAGATACCATCTCACACCAGTTAGAATGGCGATCATTAAAAAGTCAGGAAACAACAGGTGCTGGAGAGGATGTGGAGAAATAGGAACACTTTTACACTGTTGGTGGGACTGTAAACTAGTTCAACCATTCTGGAAAACAGTATGGCGATTCCTCAAGGATCTAGAACTAGAAGTACCATATGACCTAGCCATCCCATTACTGGGTATATACCCAAAGGATTATAAATCATGCTGCTATAAAGACACATGCACACGTCTGTTTATTGTGGCACTATTCACAATAGCAAAGACTTGGAATCAATCCAAATGTCCATCAGTGACAGACTGGATTAAGAAAATGTGGCACATATACACCATGGAAGACTATGCAGCCATAAAAAAGGATGAGTTTGTGTCCTTTGTAGGGACATGGATGTAGCTGGAAACCATCATTCTCAGCAAACTATCGCAAGAACAGAAAACCAAACACCGCATGCTCTCACTCATATGTGGGAACTGAACAATGAGATCACTTGGACTCGGGAAGGGGAACATCATATACTGGGGCCTATCATGGGGAGGAGGGAAGGGGGAGGGATTGCATTGGGAGTTATACCTGATGTAAATGACAAGCTGATGGGTACTGACGAGTTGATGGGTGCAGCACGCCAACATGGCACAAGTATACATATGTAACAAACCTGCACGTTATGCACATGTACCCTAGAACTTAAAGTATAATAAAAAAAAATACATGAGGTGATAGATATGCTAAATATACTAATTTCATTTTTATACAATGTATATTAGTATTGAAACATCACACTATACCCCATAAATAATGTACAATTATTTTGTGTCAATTAAAAACAAAAAAAAAACTCAATGAATATTTTCCTTGAATAGAACATTTAAAAAATTTACATCTTACAGTGCTGGTTATCTTCTCTGATTACTTAGCAGAGACTTCATCTGAATCCTTTTGTACTGACATCCTCCTCTAATAACTCTTAAAAAGAAATCGACAACAACGATATGGTATTTATTTGCTCTGTTGTTCTGTCTGTTGATATCATTTCTGGTTTCAAGTACACACATGATGCTAAAGCAATTCAGAAGTGACTAGAATATCTCAGGAAATGCCAATAGTCATATGAAGGTGCAATTACATGAAAAATCTAACATTTTTTAAGGAGAAGAGGATACAGTGTCCATGATGAAAGCAATAGTAGAAAAATATGTTACCTGACAGCACACTATCATCTTTAACACTGTTATCACCATAAGGTAACAATTACTGTGTATTTAGCATTGTAGTAATAAACATCAAAAGCACTTGTACAGCTGAACCATAGTCTATTACAAATGGTAAATAAATAAGATTGATTATTTAACAGTCTATTGATCAAACTTACTTATAGGGCAATCAGAGGCTATTATGGTTCAAAATAAATTTATGATGACAATGTCATTATTCAGTTGTCTGTTTACATTGAGGATGAATACAGAAATAATGTTAGTTAACAGCCGCATCAATAATTTGATAGTGACACAGAAGATGTACAGTAAAGTAGAAAATTAAGCTATAATTATTAAAGTAAGAAGAGTATATACTGAGTAAACAAAAGGCCATCTCTTCCCCTAAGATCTCTTACAGAAGCCATGTGATTGGTGAAAGGAGCTAACACATTGTATCTACTCTTCATTCTTCCATTTTACTATTCTTGCACTTTTTCTAGCTGTACAAGCAAAGTGGTTGTATACAATTTCAATATACACAATTTTGATTATCAAAATTTAAATAGGATGTTAAAAAAAAATAAAGCATAGGGTTTATTTGATTTTGTCAGACTTCCCACTAATAGTGGAAAATCTTTCTAAGCCAGGATCCCAAATGCATTTAGTTATCATGTCTCCTTTGTCTGCTCCAATATATGACAGGGCCTCAATCTTTCCGTGTTTTTTATGACCTTGACATTTTTGAAGAGTATTGGTCAGTTATATTGTAGAATGACCCTCAATTTGGAATTGTCTTATGTTTTCTCATGAGTAGACTGAGGTTGTAACTTTTTTTTCCTGCAAGTGCCCTTCTTGATGCTTCAATCAGAGGCTACATTATGTTGATATATCATGTTATGATGATGAAGATAACTCAGTTAAAGTGGTGCCTGACAGGTTTCACCTCTAAGGTTTTTTCCTTTTGTAATAAATATCTTGGGAGAGATACTTTAAGATTATGCAAAGTTCTATTTCTTCTCAAACTTTTTTCCAATAATTTTAGCATCCACTGGTAAATTTTGCCTGTAACAATTATTACGATGTTTATGTAGATTTTAAAAGTAACTAAAATATATAAAATATAATGGCTGAATTGTTCTTGATATAAATATATTTAAATTCTACTGGATGCATTTTTTCTTACATTCAAAATATGAATAAACATTATTTTCTTTTGTCAGCATTCAGTTAATGTTAATCAATTATGACACCCAAAAATAACATAATTGAAATGTTACTTACATAACTATGGCTTTTAAAGAAATCTGATGGACTAGTGGTGAGGATTTTGTCTCCTTCCAAACCAATTACTCTTTTACAAATATTTGATTTTGGATCACTTGGGCTTTTTGCAATCACAATGTCACCTCTGAGGGGGAAAAGTCAAAGAAATGTCTGTATTATTTATTAAGCATAAACACATGCATGGCACTGCTTTAATACTTTTATAAGGCAACTTAAACAAAGCCATAACCTTTATCCTCTCATATACTGACTCTTCCATACATTTACTGGTTTTGAGAACCTTTGCGACTGAATACTTTGGGTGAGAATCCAACAATAAGAGTGATGAAAAGGCTAAAATTTCTGATAATTTCAGAAGATTCTAAACTTTCAGATAATTCCACAAGAATTATCTTTTTGCACTGTATCCACTATGCTTTACTCCTGTGTCCAAATTCTTAGAACCAAAATTGTGGGAAAGCAATTCTATATAGGCCAGGTACAGTGGCTCACAACTATAATCTCAGCACTTTGGGAGGCTATGGCAAGGGGATTGCTTGAAACCAGGAGTTCATGGCTACAGTAAGCTCTGATCGTGCCACCATGGGCAACAGACTGAGACCATGTCTCAAAAAAACAAACAAACAAACACACACCAAGAAAAACCCCAAATGAACCAAAACAAACAAACAAACAAAAAACCCTCCACACAATTCCATATAAATACTAACAAATTAAGTAAACAAATATTGCTGTCCAGGCAGTAGCACTGATTGACTTTAGGGTACACTAAAAAGGTAAAAACATCATCCATGTTTCCCTAGAACTCAAATAATTGAGGAATGATAGCATATAAGTCCTATAACCTGTATCAAAAGAACTTATATTTGAGAACAAAAATCAAAAGATATAACAAAATAAAATGCTAAAAGTTGCCCAAATATACACTCTGAAAAATAAAATGAGACATCAAACATATAAAACCAATAAGGGTCTGATTACTTACAGAAGACACGATTTATGATAAGAAGAACTGACAATCTATTTGGTAATAAAAAATAAGAAAGATCCTAAAGAGTGGAAAGGAAGAAGACAGAACCTAGGACTAATGACCACAGTCAAACAGAACACAATGCTCTTTCTGCATAAAACGAGCAATATGTGAATTCTGTTGACTAACACACATTTAAAAGGATTTAACATATTTACTTATTAATTGTACCTAGTTCCAGAAATAGTTTAATGTTACTTATAATAAAATAAGCATATGTCAAAATAGTATTAAAAGTCATAAGAACAAAAGGAAAATGATGATGAAATCAGAAACCTAGTAACTGCTCTATAGAAGCATTAAAATGGGTTCTAAACTCTTTGGGAGCCAAGTCAGAAGAAATTAAGACCAGTTACATGGAAATCATTACTTAATAAAATAACAGTTTGGGAGGTAAGACAAAATTTTCCCTAAAAACTAAATCAAAGAGAAATTCACAAGAAACATTCTTATATAACAGAATGAAAGATACCATTATCGGAAATTTTATAGAAAGTGCAGAAATAGTATTTACAATGATGATCTCTTGAGGCTATTCTTGGTAAGAGCTGAAAGGTAGCAAATCATTACATTCTATAATTTGGATGTTGCCTTCTTTTGAAAATAGAATACGGTATTTTCTTTCTAAACAACTAGAACCATGTCAGTGGATGTGTTCAGATGAACAAATTTGCAAAAATTGTAACACACCATCAAAGTTGATTTTGGGTAGCTTTGGAGGAAGAGACGTTTTTCCATGGGTGTTTAATGAAGCTTAAGTTCTTTGATCAAATAATCAATATGACCCTTAAAACAAACTTTGCACTCGAATGGCAACATAGAAATCATAATTCAGTCGTGCTGTTTTTGTAGAAAGTAGTATTAACATAAACTTTATTTCTGGTAGTCTAACTAGACATATGCATAGCATTTAGATCAAAATACATATCCCTTGGATTCTTAACTCCTTCAAATAGTTTTAAAAGGAAGCTTATTAAAATTTTCTCATATTTATAAACAACTTATTCTACTACACAGTAAGCTTTTGAAAACTAGTGTCAATATCTCATTAATCTTAATATTCTCTATAATGTACGGTACATCTTATAAATTAGGTGCTCACTACTATTTATTGAAAGAATAAGCAGTAGTAAAAATTTGACTGTCTCAAGGTTGAGTGTTCTCTGCAGCTGACTGAAGAGACATCCATGTGCTTTAGATACTAGATATGCAAACTTTTACTCTTGCCTAAATGGAAGGTTATTTTACATTTAGAAACAGGCAGCCAACAACAGGACCCCTTACCAGGAGTCAAATATTCCCCTGAAATCTTGAGTTCCGTGCTGCGGGTAAAAGAAAGAGAATACTCAGGACAGTAATATTTTTTAAGTAAAAGTTACCAGCTGGCTACCTTGGCTCTAAAAGTTACTTTGGTATATCTCATAAATGCCAGATTTTGAGCTGTCCTGTAACCTGGATGAATAGAGTACAAAATAAGATCTTCAAAGAATATGAATTCATTTACTGAATGTAGTTATTTGTTTCACTTATCTGAATGCAACGAGTAATTGTTTAAAAAATATCAAGCTGTGTATTCAAAAACTATTCAGCCAACAAGTTCAGCTCCTCATTCAGGATGCCCAAGGATTATTGTGAATAAAATTATGTCACTGGCATGGAACACAGACGCTTGTTTTCATGCTACATCATGAGGCTAGGTCTCCAGTTAATTCAAAGGCTATATAAGGATAATTTGATATAAGTTAAAAAGAAAAGGGAGCAACAACACAATCTATTATATAAGTTTTATTTTATAACTCCTATATCTACAATTAAGTATATAGAAGTTGTTATGGGTAAAAGATTTGAAGAAGAATTACCTAGGGAGCATGCCAAACTATACAGCTTGACCAAGAGAGTTTATCTGCAGAATCTAAGGCTGGTGAAAGCTCAATAAATGTGAAGAAATGTATTCTTAACAATTTTCAGTACTGTGCAATAGGTTATAGCAAAGGTGAACAGTGAAAGAGAAGTGCCTAAACCTACTTATTATGCCATAAACTAAATACTAGCTCAAGGGAATCAAATTTGTAGTTTACTGAAATGAAAGCAGGCATAGAATTTTTTCAGAATTATAAAAACCAAATGGACTCAAAATTTTAGGATATCAGAGAGGTGCTCTTTAGAAAATATATTAAATTATTAATACTTGACATTCATTTGGAAGAGATCATTCTCATAGAGTTAACTGGAATAAAGGGTATCACAAGGATTGGAACCACCATTTGAAACAGGATTTTTTAATTATTTTTTGGGGGGAAGGAGTCTTGCTCTGTCACCCAGGCTGGAGTGCAGTGGCACGATCTCGGCTCACTGAAACCTCCATCTCCCAGTTCAAGCAATTCTCCTGCCTCAGCCTCCCGTGAAATAGGACTTTAAAAGGTTTAGTGACAAACAATATTTGCCCAGGAGTTATTCAAGTTAATATAATTAATCAGGAGACTCATAATATATACAATTCCTGGTTCTCAGCTATATACAATGATGTAATCTAAAAATCATCAAATGGGCTGGGCATGGTGGCTCACACCTGTAATCTCAACCCTTTGGCAGGCTGAGGTGAGCGGATTGCTTGAGCTCAGGACTTTGAGACCAGGCTGGGCAACATGGCGAAACCCAGTCTCTACAAAAACTACAAAAATTATCTGGGCGTGGTGTATATACCTGTAGTCACAGCTACTTGGGAGACCGAGGGGAAGGATCACTGGAGCCCAGGAGGTTGAGGCTGCAGGGAGCTGAGATCGTGTCACTGCACTCCAGCCTGGGAGCCAGAGCAAGACCTCATCTCAAAAAATGTGTATCAGAAAATTAAAAAAAATAAAAACCATCAAACAGTCATCATAGGCTATACATAGAGAATAAGATAGCAAACAATAGAACTACAGGATTATTTTTTAAATTAAAGAACAAAAACATTGATTTGGATCTGTAATGTAATACCTAAGTTCCTAGTTCTTAACTGAAAACATTCTAAAACCCAATAAAAAAAAGTTAAGCTTACATGTATATTGTAAGGGACTGTTAATTATTTTTTACAATGACGCAAGAGATACAATGACCCAAGATACTGCATATGTTTGAGAAACTATTAAAATTTCTCAAACTGAAAGAAAATATTTGACTCAAAATTTTAACTAGCTGGTTATTAACATGTTTATTTATGGAACAGTTTTTAAAGATGAAGTTAAGGAATTGCAGAAAAGACATAATGTGTGTATATATTTTCACTGTAAATTTAATATATCCATGACAGAAATTTACCTTTGGATACCATAAAAATGTCGACTAAGATTTTCTGCAAAGACAATATCTGAATTTTGAATTGTAGGCTCCATTGATGGTCCAGAACACTGAAAAGAGAGGTAATTTGTAATCTAAATTCAAAATCTCTTTTAAATTTAACATAAATCATTTGAGCAGGCTTAAAAGAAAGAAAATCAAGCAAATGTTCTTAAAGCTTGGGGGATGATTCATGAAAATCTGGCAGTTCTCAAATAAGTTCAACTCTAGAGTAGCCACTAAGTCTGGAAATATAGAAAAATATGTTATAAATGGATTATTGATTTCACATTATAATGCCTGAATAAAACAAACTACCTATGTTTCCAAATTTAGGCCACCCTATAGAATGTCAGTTCTATGAGGGCAGAGATCTCTCTCATGTTCCCAGCTATATAACCAAAGCCAAGAACAATGTTTGGTACAAAATTGATAAACCATACATATTGGTTGAATGAATGGGAGAATGATTCATTTTCTTATTACTATCAGATATAATCCAGTGAACATGATGATGATTTACTAAATGGTATTAAACTATTCTCAATGAGCTTATGCCCATCTTCCTCTTCCAAGAGAATAGCTTACTCATTTCATGGGGCTACAACTTAAATTTTCTACTGAAAAATACTAGTATGAAGACATGGACTTTAAAGATTTTCAGGGCTAGGCATGGTGGCTCACACCTGTAATTCCAAAACTTTGGAAGAAAGACTTGAGGACAGGAGTTCAAGACCAAACCTGGCAACCTAAAGAGACCCCATCTTTACAATAAAGCAATCAAAGGTTTTCCTATTTGTATGTCTCAAAACCATAATCTTGATATATACAGGTTGAGTATCCCTAATAAAAAGTCTGAAATTTTAAATGCTCTAAAATCTGAAATGTTCTGAGAGTCTACATGATACCACAAATGGTAAATTCCATACCTGACCCCATGGGATGCATCATAGCCAACATGCAGTCAAAATTTTTGTTTCATGTACAAAATTCTTTAAAATAGCATATAACATTACCTTCAGGCTATGCATACAAGGTACATATGAAATACAAATGAATTTTGTGTTCAGACTTGGGTCCCATCCCCAAAATATCTCATTATATATATGCAAATATTCCAAAATTCAAAAAAATCTAAAATCCATAACACTTCTGGTCCCAAGTATTTCTCATAAGGGATACTCAACCTCTACCTCAGAATCAGAAAAAATTATCATTGCCACCTTAAAAATCTAAATACTACAGTCTCCATTTACTCTACTTGTAAATAAAACTTTTTACTCAAAAGTTCCTACTCAGGCAGAAATAAGAAGAAATATGATTACAGTTTGTTTGCTACCTTTGTAAGTACCAATCTAACTTACAAAAAATCAAGGTGGCAAGTTTCAGCCAGGTACAGTGGCTCATACCTATAAAACCAGAACTTTGGGAAGCCAAGGTGGGCAGATCACTTGACGCCAGGAGTTCGTGCCCAGCCTGGACAACATGGTGAAACGCCATCTGTACTAAAAATACAACAATTAGCCAGGCGTGGTGTTGCACCCCTGTAGTCCCAGTTACTTGGGAGGCTGAGGCACGAGAACTGTTTTGAGCCCAGGAGGCGGAGGCTGTAGTGAACTGAGATCACTCGATTGCACTCCAGCCCAGGCAACAGAGCAAGACCCTGTCTCAAAAAAAAAAAAAAAAAAAAAAAAAAAAGGGAAATTTGAGTTAAACATATATATTTCCATTACTCCATCTTAACTGGAAGTTACGTGACTGTCAATCTGATAAAGTAAACCTAATTTAAAAAAACAAAAACAACAGTAATAACAACAATTAAAAAAAACTGACTAGCTGGTCAATTTGTTCTTTACATGACAAACGGTTTGAATCAACAACCACAGTTCATAGTTTTCCACTACAATATTAAGAACAAGTATTAGTTGGGGATAGGGAACAACTTTAACATTTTAATACAGACATTAGGCAGAATAATCTGTCTTAATTACAGATTATTAATTTGTTTTAATTACAGTTAAACATGGTGGTAATGAGCTAGAATTTTGAAAACTGGACAAATATGTGTTGAAATTTCAAGTTACTTACTAACTGTGGGATCTGGAACAAGTAAGTTACTTAAGCTTTCTCAATTCATTTCCTCATGTGTATATTGGATTACTAATAAGTATCTCAAAGAAGTGTAAAAGATTAAATTAGTAAGTGTAAAACATCAAACATATCCTGAAACACAGTAAATAGGATTCAATAAATGGTAACGACTATTATTGTTCTACTATTCAAAAGGACCTTTTGTGCCCATTAGAAACAGAATACAGAAAATATTTAAGTAACGGTCCTTATACCTTCTCTCAGGGCCAATTCAAACACACTCTCTTATTATTCCAATATTTAGAAATATTTTATGTTTTAACTTTCACATTTTAATAATTAAATAACTTCAACTATAATAAAAGGAAAAACACATTTTCCTTCCATTTGAAAAGAAGTATATATTTAAGATGAATATTCTTGAACATAAAAACTTACCATGACAACACCACCAACGTATTCAAAAGCACAATGAGCTATACAGCCATACTGAATAGTATAGCCAACAAGTCGAAAGGTTTTCCCCAGAACACCACGAAGCATAGTTCTATGTAGACTCTGCCACCATTGGCCTGATGGTAAATTTCAAAAAGTTTCATGATCAATACTATTTAAAAACATTTAAGAAACAGCTCTATTGTAAAATATTTTACAATCACCCAAAATGTACTAAGTGCCTAATACAATTTGGTGCAGGAAAGCAAGAGTTTATCATCAGTTCTACTAATGATATTATGGCAAATTGCAGCCACTAAATATTTAGATTTACCAAAGTTTATATTCAAATGCCACTAAGTCTATATATGAATTATATAATTAGTAGATTCTAAATTAGTCTGTCCCCTTCCATGTCTTGGTTATTTCTTCTATTAAGGCAGATGCTTAAAAAAGATAGTAACTCTTTGAAAGGACTAATAACAGTTTTTCACATTTGTTCCTTGCTATATATTACTTCTTGCCATGTAATAGAAAATAATGGAGAAATCACTAGAATAGGAATATGGAGATTCAAGTTTCACACTGGTTCTTTTACTAACTTGTATAATCTTCAACAAACTACTTAACCTCTCTGGGGCCTAGTAGAAATAATCTCTCATAGAATGATTCTTAGAATCAAATTCAGCAACATATGTCAAAGTACTTTATAAATTATAAAGTTACATTCATTTGTGAGTTATTAACTATTGATGTAACAGAAGGAACACAGACATACTATGAAACAACAGCATAAAGTACCATTTAAAGATTTTTAAAAGCTATATAAAATTTTAAAATATTATTCATCTAAAATATTTCTAATATCTGTCCTTCCTATTTAACTGTCACAACTATGTATCATGCATTTCTCAACTAATAGCCTAACCCTTAGGCCTAGGCTACAATATACTGTTCTCAAATTAAATTTATTAAAATACATCAATAATAGTTTGTAACATCTGCTTAACATGTCAAGATTTACATATAATACCTCTGTAAGATAGATATTATTATCATCCTCAATTTATAGACAAGACAAAAAAAAGCCTAAGACTAGTAAAGTAACTGGCTTATTATCATCACAAAGTTGGTATAGGATGAAGCCAGTAATAAAAGGTCTCCCAATAAAGAAAAGCCCAGCATCAGATGGCTTTACCTCTGAATTCTTCCAAACATATAAAAAAGAACCAACACCAATTCTTCTCAAACTATTCCAAAAAACTGGAAATTGAGGGAATTCTTCCTAATTCATTCAGGTCAGCATTGCCCTAATGCCCAAACCAGACACAGGAAAAGAGAAACTACAGGCCAAAATGCCAGTGAGCTCAGATGCAACAATCCTCAACAAAATACTAGCAAACCAAACCGAACAACACATTAAAGAGATAATACACCACAATCAGGTGGGATTTATCCCAGGGATGCAAGGATGGTTCAACACATGCCAATCAAACAACGTGATATAACACATCAACAGAATGAAGAACAAAAACCATAAAATGATCTCAATAGACGCAGAAAAAGCATTTGATAAATTTCAACATCACTTCATGATACAAACTCTCAAGAAATTAGGCAAAGAAGGAACATACATCAAAACAATAAAAGGCAATATATGACAAACCCACAGCTAATATCATACTTAATGGGGGAAAAGCTGAAAGCCTGTCCTCTAAGATCTGGAACAAGACACGGATGCCCACTTCAATCACCCTTATTCAACATAGTAATGGAAGTCTCAGCCACAGCAATTAGGCAAAATAAAGAAATAAAGGGCATCCAAATTGAAAAAGAGGAAGTAACTATCCTGGTTATGGATGACATGATCTTATATATAGAAAAATCTAAAGACTTCACCACAAATACTTTTAGAACTGATAAATGAATTCAGTAAAGTTGCAGGATACAAAGTCGACATACAAAAATTAGTAGCATTTTATTCACCAGGAATGATCTAGCTGAATAAGAAATCAATGGGATCAATAAAGCAATCCCACTTAAAATAGCTATAAAACATTAAAAATGTAACTAGGAATAAATTTACCCAAGGAGGTGAAAGACCTCTAAAATGAAAACTACAAAAACACTGAAAGAAATGAAGAGGACATAAAAAATAAAAATGGAAAGACAGCCCATACTCATGGATTATAAGAATTAATATTGTTAAAATGACCATACTACCCAATGTGATCTAAAGATTCAATGCAATCTCTATCAATATGCCAAAGTCATTTTTCACAGAATTAGAAAACAATCCTAAAATTCATACAGAACCACAAGACCCCAAATAACCAAAGCAATATTGAGCAAAATGAATAAAGCTGATGGTATTACACTACCTGACTTTAAAATACACTACAAAGCTACAGTAACCAAAACAGCATGGTATTGGTATAAAAACACATAGACCAATGGGACAGAACAGAGAACCCAGAAATAAATCCATGTATTTACAGCCAACTGATTTTTGACAAGGTGCCAGGAGCATACACTGAAGAAAGGACATCTCTTCAATAAATGGTGCTTGAAAATTTGGATATCCACATGCAGAAGGACAAAACTAGTCCCCATATCTCTAACCATATATAAAAATCAACTTAAAATAAATTACAGACTTATAAATAAGATCAAACCATAATACTATAAGGGAAACACTTCAAGACATTGGTCTAGTCAAAGATTTTATGGCTAAGAAATCAAAAGAACAAGCAAGAAAGAACAAAAATAGACAAATGGGATTTAAACTAAAACGCTTCTGCTCAGCAATGAAAATAATAAAGTAAAAAAACAACATGTCGAATGGGAGAAAATATTTGCAAACTATGCATCCGATATGGACTAACATTCAGAATATACAAGGAACTCAACAGCAAAAAACCAAATAACCCAATTAAAAAGTGGACAAATGATCTTAATAGACATTTTTCAAAAGAAAACATACAAATGGCCAACAAATATATTAAAATATGCTCAACATCACTAATCTTCAGGGAAATGCAAGTCAAAACTATAATCAGGTATCATCTTACCCCAGTTAGATTATTATCAAATAAGACAAAGTAAGTGCTGGCAAGGATGTGGAGAAAAGAAAATTCATATACCCTGTTAGTGGGAATGTAAATTAGTACAGTCATTATGGAAAACAGTGTGGAGGTTTCTTTAAAAACTCAAAAGAGAATCAAAAAATAATTCTCGCAATCCTGCTACTGGGTATTAATCCAAAATAAAGGAAATCAGTATATCAAAGGGATATCTACATCCCCATGTTTATTGCAGCTTAGCTACTATTCACAATAGCTAAGACATAGAATCAACTGAAATATCCATCAGATGAACGGATAAAGAAAAACATGCTATACATACACAATGGAATATTATTCAGCCACAAGGAGAATGAAATCCTGTTATTCAAGGCAATATGAATGACCCTGGGGCACATTATGTTAAGAGAAATAAATCTGGCACAGGAAGAAAAATACCTTACGTTTTCACTCATCTGCAGGAGCTTAAAAAAAAATTGAGCCTATGGAAGTATAGTGTAGAAATATGGGTATCAGAGGCTGGGAAAGGCAGGTAGGAGGGGAGAATGAGAAGTTGGTTAATGGACACAAAATTACAGCTAGACAGGAGGAATGAGTTCCTGCCTTCTGCAGCACTGTTGGGTGAATACGGTTAACTATAATTTATTGTATATTTTCAAAAAGCTACAAGAAGATCTTCACTGTTCACAATATAAAGAAATGATGTGTTTGAGGTAAATATGCTAATTACTCCAATTTGATCATTATATAATGTATACATGTAACAAAATATCACTGTATCCCAGTAATAAATACATTTATTACATACCAACTAAATACAAAAGGAAAAACACTGAAAGTAATCTAGAACGTATCTTAGTAAGTTGTTGTTGGTTGTAGTATTTTATATATATTTCAGATAGTAAAAGTGAGCAAATATTTAAGTTGTTTTTCACTGTGAGAAAAAGAAGCAACAAATATGTAAAGGGACCTTAAGGATAAACTTGAGTTATCAAAACAAATTTACTTAAATAAACATGTATATATTTGTCTGTTTGCCTATTTAAAAATGTCATCCTAGCTCTGCCCACTGTGAAAAGGCCATTGTAAGAAGCAATGACACTGTAGTAATTATGAGCACTCTTAGTGCCCACATTTTTGGTTTCTAAGTATCATTCTCCACCAGAGCAGAACAGTCAGTGCTCAAAGACTGATGCAAACAAAGGAACCATTCTCAGGGGTCATCCAATGGCCAAATTCAGGACAATATAAGCCTAAAAATAGTTAACAGTAATTGATAATACATTAAATTTGGGACAATATAAGCCTAAAAATAGTAACAGTAATTGATAATACATTAAATTAAAAATGAAATTTTTAAAAAGATGCATGTGTTGGGGACAGGGAAAGTTCTTTATCAAAACATGACAGCTAATAAATGTAGAAGGAATGATAAAATTATCACCAGTGTAATAACTGATTCAGACAAGGGCCATTGATGCATGCTAAAATACACTGAGTGAAACATTGCTGGTCAACAGGATATTTGAAAAGTATCAAAGTAGATTTTTTTTTTTACAAAGAGAACAAGGTATCTTTACAATGGCAAGATCTGGTAAACACTGTCTTAACTAAATGACCAAATTTAGCAGCATACTGATATCATGTAGCCTCTTACCAATGGAATGACAAGTACATCATCATCTGTGTACCATTCTTGCCGAAAATGTGTAACCTAAATATGATCATGAACAATCAAGACATATCCATATTGCAGACATTCAACAAGACAACCAGCTTGAACACTTAAAAAGTATAAATTTAATGAAAGGAAAAATTATACTAAGAGTACTATTTTCAATTACAAGAAAATAGAAGGACACAACAACCAAATACAATATGAAATCTCGAATTGGATCCTGGAGCAAAAGGAAAAAGAAAGCTATGAAAGACATGGGGACAACTGGGTAAATCTGAATATTGTACATAAAAATATATCACTGTTTCAGTGTTAAACTTCTTAACAATATCATGCTATGTAGTAGAATGACCTTGTTCATAGGAGATAAACAAGGAATTATTTTGAGAAAAATGCTATGACTGCAACTTCCTTTCATATGGTTCACTTCTACTGCTAAAAATCATGTATAGAGATGAAGACAAATTGATACATACACATATATACACACACACGGATATATTACATATGGAGGAAGATAGAAAGCTAATGTGGCAAATGTTCATTGTTAAATCCAAGTGAAGTGTACACAAATGTGCACTGCACTATTTTTCTCAGCTTTTTTGGTAGAATAAAACTTCTAAAAAACAAACACTTGGGGGAAAAAGTGTGACTTCATTCATTCAACAAATACTTATTAAGCTACTACTATGTACCAGATAACTGTGTTCAGCCCTGGGAATACAGTAGTGAACATGATGCCTTCTCTCATACAGCTTATAGTATAGTGGGGCAGATATCATATATACACAAAGTAAACAAATAAATACATAAATACATTAAGTATATTTCTGTAAAGAAAAATATAGTAAAGTGATACAGAACAATGGGTGAGGCATACTTTCTTTAGGATGAATCAGAAAAGATTTCTCTAATGAAAATGCCATTAAAGACAATGCTGCATTTAACTTTCTGAAGAACGACCAAACTGTTTTCCAAAGCAATTGCACCACTGTACATTTTTACTAGTAATGCATAAGGTTTCCAATTTCTCCACATCCTTGCCAACATTTTTTACCAACCATGTTTTGATTGTAGCCATCCCAGTGAGTATGAATCTCACTGTGGCTTTGATTTGCATTTCCTTAATAACAAAATATTCATAAGCACCTCTTTCATGTGTTTATTGTATTGATCACTATTCTTTTGAAAAATGTCTACTCAAACACTTTGCCCATTTAAAAAATTGGGCTACTATAATTTTTAGTTTAATTCAATCAAAGATTATAAGCATTCTATAAAATAGTACCAACAGATTGCATTCAATCAAAGCACGTTATAAAATAGAATCAAATGACTGAAAGCCAAGAGAAAAAAAATTACAAAACAGAAAGAGAGCAACAGGTGATTCAGGTATTGAACTTAACATATGAACACTTTAAAATAACCATGATTAACATTCAAAAAAAACAGAAGGAAAGATAAAAGTCAGCAGTGACCAAAAATCTATTAAAAATCAAGTGGAAATTATACACAACACAATACTACAAAATAAAATACAATAACTAAAATTAGTGCATTACATGAATCTACCGGCAGATTCTGCCTACTAGGCTCAGCCTAACAGAAGACAAGTGAACTGGGCAAGTTGGGAGAAAGTAGTAAGACTGAAGGACACAGAGGAAAGCAGGTACACAATCCAGGAGAAACAGTATTAATATAATCAGAGACCTAAAGGAGAGGAACCAAGAATAGGACAGAAGCAATATTTTGAAGAAATACTGGTAGGTAACTTTCCAAATTGATGAAACACATTAACTCACAAACTCAAGAAATTCTACAAACCATGAACAGGATAAACACAAAACACATAGATACATCCAGGCACAGTATAGTCAAGATGTTGAAAAAGACAATGAGAAAAGTTTAAAATTGGCCAGAAATTTACCTTATTTTCAAAGAAAAATTTTGTCTCTTCAACAAAATGGAATGGCTACCTTTACATAAGAAATAATTAAAACGAGAATAAAATAAAATGGCATTTTTAAAGTATGAAAATCACCAAACTATAATTCTATGCCTGATGAAAATATACCTCAAAAGCTAAAGAAAAAAATAAAAACACTTTCAGAAAACAAGTTTTGCGAATATTTTTGCCAGCACAACTGTAATAATATATATACTAACAGGAATAATTCAACCAAAAACAAAATGTTGTCAGATAGAATTTGGCAAATGGGCCGGGTGCGGTGGCTCATGCCTGTAATCCAACTCTTTGGGAGGCCAAGGAGGGGGGATCACCTGATGTCAGGAGTTGGAGACCAGCCTGACCAACATGGAGCAACTAAACCCCATCTCTACTAAAAATACAAAATTAGACAGGTGTGGCGGCACATGCCTGTAATCCCAGCTACTCGGGAGGCTGAGGCAGGAGAATCGCTTGAGGTGGAGGTCACAGTGAGTCGAAATAATGCCATTGCACTCCAGCCTGGGCAAAAAGAGCGAAACTCCGTCTCAAAACAAAACAAACAAACAAAAGAATTAGGCAAATCCAGGAAGGAAGGAAGAGAACTGAAGAGTACATACATATTTGGATAAAGATACTGATGCTGTTTAAGACTAACATGTTTTACAGGACATAAAACATATATAAAAAAGAACACTAAAAAATAGAACTACCATACGACCCAGCAATTCCACTACTGGGTGTATATCCAAGAGAAAGGAAATCAGTATGTTGAAGAGATGTCTGCACTCCTATGTTTATTGCAGCACTATTCACAACAGTCAAGATTTGGAATCAACTTACATGTCCAACAGATTAATGAATAAAGAAAATGTGGTATATATACACAATGGAATACTATTCAGCCACAAAAACCAATGAAATCCTGTCAAACAAGGCAAAATGTATGAGCCTGGAGGATAATTCTGTTACTGAAATAAGCCAGGCATAGAAAGACAAATATCATATGTTCTCACTCATACATGAAAGCTAAAAAAGTTGATTTCACAGAAGGAGATAGAATAGTGATTACTGGAGGCTGAAAAGTGTGAGACACGATAGGAAGGGATTGGCTAGCAGATGCAAAATTACAGCTATATAGAAGAAATAAATTCTACTGTTCTATTGCACTGCAAGGTGACTATAGTTAACAATAATTGAGGGCATATTTTCGAAGAGCTATAAGATTTTTAACATTCCCAACAGAGAAATGATAAATATTTGAGGTGACAGATATGTTAATTACTCTGATTTGATCATTATACATTGTACATATGTATCAAAATCATACTGTACCATAAATGTATACAATTATTAAGTGTTAAAGAAAAATCGCCCAGTGAGAAACCTGTTTGGATAAGGCCTTAGACCTCAATGAAGGCATTAACCCATGGATCTCTCTCCATCTCCTTCCCTCTGAAGTGCTCCCTGACCTCCGCGTATGGCCTCCAGGTATATCACGTACCCTGGACCTATGAGTAATAAAACCATTATTTCCATTTTGTGTCTCTCCTAATCATTGAAGGGGTGCTCTCCATCTTAAACATGCTAAATTAAAATATATATATTTAGATGCTAAATTATACATACATATATATATATACACACACACACATATATGTAACTTCAATTTAAAAAAAAACAGGGCAATAGAGAATGGGATCAAACAAAGGCCAACAGATCAGGTTTTGATAGAAGTTTGGGTACTTCCTCCAATGTAATAAAAGGGAAGAAAAACATGGGTTAACATACTGGTAGTTTTGACAGTTTGATGGTAGAAAAATAAGGGAGCTCTTGCCTTTTGTGTTTTTATTTACTCTTTGTCATGAGCTGATGTCATGAGCTAAGACTGGGAACTTTTAGCACAAAGCGAACTGGTAAACAGAACTGGTTACAGATGTACTAGTATTCTATTGGTGCCAAGAAATTACCATAAACTTAGTGGCTTAAAACAACACAAATTTACAATCTTACAGTTGATAGGTCAGAAGTCTAACATGGGTACCACTGGGCTAAAAAATCAAGACTATTTCTTTCTAAAGGGTTTAGGGGAGAATCCATTTCCTTACCTTTCCCAACTTCTAGAAGCACTAACATTCCTTTACTCATAGCCCCTTTGTTCAATCTCAAAGTCTTTAATCTCCCTGGCCATTATTCCATGGTCACTTCTTCCTCTGTCTGTCTGTCTGTTTTTCTCTCTCTCCTGCCACCTCTTTACTCTTTTAAGGACCCTGGTGATTACACTGAGCCCAACTAGATAATTCACAATGATCTCAAAGTCCTTAATTTAATCACATCTGTGAAGTCCCTTTGCCATGTAAGGTAACATGTTCAAAGGTTCTGGGGATTAGGATGCAGACATCTTTGGAGGGCCATTATTCTACCTACCACACCAGGATACAGAACATTAAAGACGTAACTACTAAACTGTGATTCCTCAGACCAGCATCAATGGCATCATCTTCAAACTGATTTGGTTAAATACAAACTTTATTAGAATCAGAAACTTAGGAAGTGTTGTTTAGCAATCTGTATTTTAACAAGTCCTCCAAGTGACTGCTCTAAGCTCTTGGTGACCAATAGCCATTGCCAGCCTTGGGCAGCCCTAGTTATCCAGTCATTTACTACTATATGTTGTATAACTTACCATGTAACATGTGTGCCGTGAAAAATTTGGGAAGCTTGGGCATCAAAAAATTCAGAATCTGTTACTTTTTAAATTCCCTATCACATTTACATTAAAAAAAAAAAACTGAGTCATTAATGTAGAGAACCAATTTCTTTAAAGGGGAACCTATATATTCTTTCAAATAATAGAAAAGCTAGGGAAAAAGTGAAAAGCACCATAAAAATTGTGACTGTGTCATATAGCAAAAGAAGTATCGGAGGATCCTTCACAGAAATCTTTTGAGATTTTTCATTACTTTACATATATTAACTCGTTTAATCCTTAGAACAACCCTATGAGAACTTAGGCATCTCTTTTTTTAAAAAAAAAATTTTTTGAGACGGAGTCTCACTCTGTGGCTCAGGCTGGAGTGCAGTGGCACAATCTCGGCTCACTGCAAGCTCCCCCTCCCGGGTTCACGCCATTCTCCTGCCTCAGCCTCCCGAGTAGCTGGGACTACAGGCGCGCGCCACCTCGCCTGGCTAATTTTTTGTATTTTTAGTAGAGAGAGGATTTCACCATGTTAGCCAGGATGGTCTTGATCTCCTGACCTTGTGATCCGCCCGCCTTGGCCTCCCAAAGTGCTGGGATTACAGGCATGAGCCACTGCGCCCGGCCCCTTAGGTATTTCATTTTTCAGATAAAGAAATTGAGGCGCAGAGAGATGAAGGAACTATTCAAAGTCATGCAGCTTATTAGAGGCCGGGCCAGAATTCAAAATGAAGCTGTTTGGGTCTAACATCCAACACTACACCATACTGCCTCTCAATTTAAACGAAAAAAATTTTTGGATACTATAAAATAGGCATCTGGGAATAGAGACACACAAGAAAGATACAGGTAGGACTGATGTTAAAACCAGCTAAAAAGATTGAGCAGAGTGAACCTAAGAAGCTGAAAAGAAATTAGAGATTCCTCCATCTTTAGAAATTTCTGGGCACAGGTATCCAATTCTAAGATTCTGATTTGGATCCAATCACTGAAGTAGACTTAAGAGTAATTTCAGAATACCCAAAGCCACAAAGAAGTTGTCCAACTGATTGTTCAGGTCTGAAATGCCTTTGAAAAGAGAAAGCATTTTGTTTCAGAAATAGGAAAAATATATATATACACATACATATAAAAATACATTATATATATATGTCAAATGTTAACTAAGACCATCAGTTTACATAAATTCATTCATTCTTAAGTATAAGCAATCACAGAAATGATTTAATGTCATTAATGTATTTTTGTTCTGATAGAGGAACAGAGTTTGAGAATAAATTAGCATCTAAAGAAGTGTTCACATTAAGAAAGGGTGAGCAGAAACAAGTTAGATAGGGAAGGAGAAAACAAATTACATCATAGTTTGCCACATTTGCCTTCATTTGGGAAAGAAAAAATAGTAGATTTTGACATTTCTGGGACCTTGGAGATGTTCAAAGACAAGAATAATTACACAAAATCCATTTTCCCCATAGAATGATGCGTAAAAGGTAACTGAGAGATATATGTCCACTTAAGATCCTAAGAAGAAGTTATTGTGACAAGTAGAGAACAACAAAGACTCATTATGCTGAGTAGTATACTCTGCTCAATAGCTACATAATTCACTCTCACACAGCAAAGTCTCCATCAAAGTAATTCAAATTCCTGCCATTTCAAAATCACCTTCGGGCTGCTCATGAATTGTTCAAATCCGTAAGTGTTAAATCTACTGTAAGATTTGTATAGGGATTGTTTTTTATTTTCTAAAACTGTAAACTCAAGGCACTGATACCCTCATAATCTCTGAAGACTTTATTAAAACCTCTTTATTTTGAATTTAAAAATTAGCTGGGCATGAGGTGCACACCTGTAGTCCCAGCTACTTGGGAGGATTACTTGAGCCCAGGAGGTTAAGGTTGAGGTGGGCCATGATCTTACCACTGCACTCCAGCCTGGGCAACAAAGCAAGACTCTGTCTCAAAAAGAATCAGAAAAACACACCAAACCTGTTTATTTTGTCTCATCAGCAGAGGAAATAACTGCCATTACTCTAAGGTTTAAAGCAGTGAATACTGCTTCAAATTTGACTGCAGCATCAAAATAACATGAAAACCTAATAAAAACCAAAATTAAAAACTAAAAATCCAAATTCCCAGGCTCCCTGCGATTCCTATGATTCTCATCCTACATCACAGAGCTAATGAAAGAGAATCTCCAGCTGCAGATACCACAGTTTTAAAAAGCTCCCAGGAAGGAAGTCCAGTAAAGGACTTTATCCTGTCCTTTAAGACCACTGACGCATACTCAATATTTTCAGAGACTTGACAAAATTTATCCATTCATTATCTTTAAAGTGAATGTTAATTTTCGGATAATTCTATAAACTTTCATCAAGTAAACATTATAATGCTAATACTTCAATGTATTTCATCAGTCCAGTGGTATTTTCTGAATTTCACATTTTTACATATAACCAAAATTGAAACTCATCTTATATTTACAAAGAATAAGCAGTTGATCATTTTAATATAACAAAGTATCACCTTCCAAAAAGTAAAATACCAAAACAAACACACTCATTCACCAGTAATCCAACTACTAAATGATCTATTTCAAAACAATATAGCAGTTGTATGAATAACAGTGGAAGAATATTAATTCAAAAAGAAATATCATTTAGCATTATCATAGGCTAACCCTCGCTGTGCCACAGTTCATGAACACTTTTAGAGCGATCAGCCTCCAACTCCTGGGCTCAAAGAATCCTCCCACTAGAGCCTCCCGAGTGTCTGGGACCAGGGGTGGGTGCCACCATGCCCAGCCCCACCTTATTCTTTTGTTATACCTGACTTACCATTCTTTCTAAAACATTTCTTCTCATTTCATCCTATATCCCACTCTCATCTCCCAAAATAATTCCCTTAAGTCTTATTGACATCATGAGCTGCCTGTGCTGCAAATTAGTATCTATCTTTTTAAGATAAGCCAAATTTCTTATAAGTTATCAACAGATATTAAAATTCAAATAACCTATATTTTTATGAAAAGAATGTATACCATTGAGAAGATCTTATGTTTTATGTTGAATTTACTTCAGATGAGTTTATTCAAGACTTTCCAAAGAAAATAACCATCTCTAATCAAATAAGAATGACCCCTAGAATGGAGAAGGAAAAAATACTGACTCTCAAGAGCTGTTCGGTAAATACTGAATAAAAAGTAAAAAAGCAAACACTGACCAGGTTTAATAAAAGCTTCCAGACAAATTCTATTTTGAATTCAAAACTACTTTAAAAATAAATACATAATACTACAAATTACCACAGAGAGTTATGCTGAGATAATAGCCTACCTGGCAAAATAATGTGAAATTACACATAAACCAAATATTTTAGATTTAAAGTAAGTAATTTTATTATGAGGATAAGAAAAAGATTTAAGTCCATTTACTTCATGGATAGCTTCTTTCACCATAATAAAATAAAAATTTTTTCAAACAGCAAAAATACAAATAGAAGGCAAAAGTCATCCTTTATAAAGTAACACAATGCAGTTTACTGGAAATATTGGCAAGCTTTCTCATTCATTCATTCAAAATGTGGTTAAAGTTTGGAAATACAATTTGAAATACAATAGCTTGGAACCGGTTAAACCAAACCCAAGAACTCTGTATAAATTCATTATATTTGCTGACTTTTCTAGTAAAGACCTTATATGGAAAATAATAAAAGGTACCACACATAAACAGAGGTGGTAGTACATTAATGGTGTACATCAGGTATAATATTGGTTATATTTTAAATATTTTTATAATTTCAAGAAAATACTTTAGTCACCTAATTTAGTTAAAATGTTAAAGTTTAGACTGAGGCTGTATAATTTATTTTTTAAAAGATAAAGCTACTAAACAAAAAAGCTATGAGATAAAAATCAAGTTCTATGAATAAATATTTTTAAATTAAGTACTCTAAGATCATAACACTGACAACACTAATTATCTTTTCTAGTCTTGGCAGTTACGTTGCATACTGTTTGGGTGACTGATGGGATAATTTCACTTCATTTTCTCTCAGTTTATATTGGATCGTGTTAGAGAAAAATATTAAAATAATTAACACCTCTAACCAAAGTATTTGATAAAGTTTTTAGATGAAATAAAAGCTAAAAAAATCAATTAACTAACACCCAAGTTTTAAGCAAACAACTAAACCTCCATCTAAAGGAAAAGTTACCTAAGAATCACTGATTTTAAAAAATACGTCATTCAGTATTCCTATTTACTCTATACTTTTATATATTAAAATCATATACTTTCACCAAAAGCCCTTTCATCAGCAGTTTCAGCTAGCAATACCTTCATTACAAAAAATATAGGTGTCTATATATTTCACATTATGTTTTATTCAAAACATTTATCCAAAAACATTGCATCAATAGCAACTGAAGCATCAAAAACAGGTAAAACATATGACAAAACAAATTATTTCAATTCCTTACAGCTAGACATTTTGATTAATTTCATAGTAGCTCTATGGCCAAAGGAATATAAAACTACTTAAATTAATATATGATCTCAAATATGAATTGTTACCAATAGTAAATAATTTATGTCCTTCAACTAAAAAAACCAAGACATCATTAATCAACTTTTCTATTTCAATAGCTTAATAAATTTTGGATCATATAGCTTACAGTTTGTATGTGTCTTGCATAATTTTAAGTCATATAGCTTAAAATAAGGTTACATACTATAAAAAGCATATTCTTTGCCTTGATCACCTGATTTTTTGTTGTTGTTGTTGTTGTTTATAAAATTAATCACAGTTAGCAGGGTAGAAATAGCTTTGAGCTTCATGAATGACATCCAAGAGATGGGAAAGGATTAGTTCTCAGTTGCTGCCAGTTATAGCACCAGGTGGCTTTTTCTGCAGTGAAGGTGTTACCGATAATCCCATTACACTGGTACTAAATCTTGCAGACATCAAAATTATCACCAAGGTTCCTTTTCATCCCATCCTTTCCAAATGACTGGAAGTCGCTTCACCTGAAAGAAGTCAAATCCACATGCAGCTGCTGTTTTAGCAGGCAGCAAACTCCCTGAGAATGTCAGTCGTGATTCAATTTTGCTGTGCTGGTGGCCCCCTATTCCCTGTCCAATAATACATCTGTTAAAAAATCCTACAGCTACAAATCAAGTTTAATCCTACCAGGGACCTCATGTTGGTCTTGTCTTCCAAAAAGGCAGCAGGTTCTGCTGTCTATCTCTGCTAGTATCTGGGGAATACCCTTTAAATCCCAGCACTACTTAGAAGAATAAGCTAAGGATCACAAAACATGACCTCAAAAACCCTGATATGACTATATTCTGACCCAGAGGCATTCATTCTAGGTGAAGATTAGAACTTTGCATAATAAGATTACACAGCAAGTGAATGATATCAAGGGACTATCCATATGCAGCCGCCTGGTTTTGTATAGACAGCCTGTGCTCTGCAATATGCAGTGCAGACGAAAAAGAGCTTGGTCTTTCTAGCTGAAATAAAATAGATTCACATAAATTAGTTGGCCATTTCCAGATTTCTAAATCCCCTATTACATCTTTTATTGACAGCTCCTGTGAGGATAGCACAAATGTTATTCCTTTTTATTCTGTGCTTCTATAACAATCATGCTCTGTAATTGAAATGTACATAGATTATGTCTAGAAATTAACATCTTGTTTGCTATAATCTTGGATTACAATTGACTGTGTACATAATAAAATTAGGAAATCAATGGACGGATTTATCATCTCCAAGAAACTAGAGGTATTGTTTAAAGAATAGTTTAACATTTTGTGCCAACACTTTAAATGCAGGAGTCACAGGGAGTAGTCAATAAAAACGTGAGTGAGTCCAAGATTACAGCAGGCATTGGCTAATAGCTAAAAATTATATTACATAAAATTAGGTCATAGCCCTCAAAATTTAGAAAATGTGAAAAACTCAGAGATTTCATAAATATAGTTTTCTCTAAGTCATACTTGAGCAAGGTCAATTATATATGACCATTTTAAATAAAATATGTATGCCTACAGTATTTTACATGAATTTCCTTCATCATTTTATAACTGTACTTTAAAATATTTGAATCAATTCAAATCTATTATAATTCAAGGATTTATAATTCTTAACAATATGTTTTTAAAATAGTTATCAGTGAAGAAATCTCTCCTTACATTTAAATATGTACAGAACATTTTAAATGTGTAGGATTCTAGAGAAATTTAGAAAATATTTTATAATCAGCTTCTTCCACCCATGACATTTACAGCTATACCAGCTTATCTAAGCAAATTTATATGAAAAGAGAGATTCATATACATTTACACAAAAATCTGTCCAGAATAAATCTAAGGATGTGAAGAGAAGACGTTGTAAGTTTTATATATATAAAAAAAAAAGTACTAAGATTTGCCATAGAATTCTTGTAAAACTAAGCTCCTTGGTATACTCACAATATGGCTTACTTGACAAGTTTGATTTGCCTACAATTTTTGAGGAACACTCCACATTTATTACATTAGTCATTATCACCTCATCATTACAATCTCTTTAAACATATCTGTACAATGTCTGATAGGTACTCAGCAGTCAGGTGACACAATCAGATTTTATGTATCACAGAGAAAGATATCAGCCAATGGTATCAGTGCTATAAAAAACTTTATGTAATTTCAACTACATAGCACATGAATATTCTTTGGTTACCTTGACTAGGATATTACTAGAAAAATAATGAGAAATGTATAAAGTACATATTTTTGTTATGATATTTTGTTACAGTTGTGTAATACTTTAGAACTATACTGTTCAATAAGGTAGCCACTAGCCTTATGAGGCCACTTGAAAGATGACTAGTCCAAATTGAGATGTACTGTAAGTATTAAACACACACTGGACTTTGAAGACTTAATACAAAAAAGGGAAAGTATTTTGTTAATGTTTATATTGATTACATATTGAAAATATTTTGGTCATAGTTGATTATGTGATTCATATTATATTTCTAATGGACAGCACCACTTTAGCAGGTCTTATATTTTCAATAATATGTTCCTTAGCCAAATGAAATGGTGCAACTAACAAAAATACTGAAGCAGAGGGTTAATTATGGAAGAACATTCCAGTGTCAAATCTGGTAGATAAGCTTAGAAAAGAAAGTATGAAATCCTGTCATTTTAGCTTCTACTTCATATTTTCAGTTTAAGGATGGGGGTGGGAGAAGAGAAGACCTGCCAAATTGCTGACCATCAATGTGTAAAAAAAGAATGATGTGATGTAGTTACAAATGCTTTAGTCCAGTAAATTTAGGTTTTTTAAAAAATTGTCTCTTGAGCAATTTCATAAAAGACTAGTGAGGTCTATGTTACTCCCTCATCGATCTCAAAAGATAGCAACTTCAAAAAACATGTTTGGATCTAGAAAGGCATGAACTTTTTTCTACGTTGTTATTGTAATTGGTTATATTCAAATTTTTAAAGTACATTTAAGTAGTAACTACAGAGATTTGAGGCATTTAGTATACTTCAGAATATTCACAAAATAAAAAGATCAACATTATAAATTATTCGTAGGTGGCTTTTCTATTAGTCTTTTCATCATATCAATGAAATTCTTTTAAAAATCCTTTAATAAAAAGGGTTTTATAGAAATAAGTAAAACGGAAAATAATTTAATTCAAGAAATGTAATTATTCATTTAGAATGACAACTGATATTATACAATTAAAACACAAAGTCTACCTTTGTCACACAATGGAATATGATTTGAATATAAACATGTTCTTAAGGTACTAACCCATTTTAAAAGTTGCTTTTTCATAATTATTCCCTTATAATATTTATCTGTAATACTGAAGCTAAAGATGAAATTGAAATGTGAGTATCAATAAATAAGATGAATAAAATTTAAATCAATTTTTTATGACCTAGTCATGCTACTTATTTTTTGCCTTTTACAACTATGTAGGTTTATTCCTTTTCTGGTTACAAGTATCACATAGATATTGCACATACACACACACAAAAGCAAAATAATAACAATAACAAAAAAACTTTCTAACCATCAATAGATGAGTGCAATGATATTCAGTCTGAGTTAATCTCCAGACATCCAAATTCATGAATAAAAATTCATCAGTTTTAAATACACTGAGCCTATTAAGCAAGAACAAAAGCATATGCACAAAAGAGCTTTTAATATATTTCAAAGCCCACAAGAGCCATGGTCTCATTAAAATTATAAATTACACAAACATGGAATGAAGATTCAAACTGCAGTGCAGCTAAGCAGATTACAGAAAACCCCGCGTTCCATATGATAACACACCATGGCCCTCCCAGATGGGGGCTTGGAACAAAAAGGCCATCACCACAGCTAGGGAAAACCTCCTTGTGATCTCTGGTTTCTGTTCAGCAGATGACAGCCAAATAATATGTTGATTATTCTGTTTGTGCTGCTAAGCTTGTAAGATGGAATAAAGCGATATGATCTATTGTGAACCCAATGCTAATGTGTTGCTCCACTCATAAATAATATACTGAATTTATTTTCAAACTATCTCTTATCTGAATTTCAGTTTTTAAATGCATGAATTAAAATAAAAGCCAGGATAAAATAATACTTAATTTGATGCTTTAAACTAAAAAATGCAATTGACAAGTGAAAAATATCTAAATGCTCAGTGAAGAGTTATTACAATCACCTTGAATTTCGGCACTGTAATGGGAGACAAAAAAACACTTTTAAATAGGCAATTACTTTCATTAGGAAATATAAATATAAAATTAAGTAATATAATAATTATGAAGTTAATAATATACATTATGGACAAGAAAAAAACAAAAATATTAGGGTATGCAAAAACACTTTTCTACAACATTATAGCTCATAGTCAGAACATATAGTGAAAGCATTTTTGAACAATAAAAAGAATAACTGAAGACCTCATAAATGTTCATAACTTCCACAAGAAATCTTACTTAAAATTTAAAAGAAGTTTATAAAAATAATTTTCAAATAGCTAGCATTTTATTTTTATTTGGTGACAAAAGTTAAAACCTAATTTTTACCGCAATTAAAAAAAAGGTATATTTAAAATCCTAAGCTTTAAAGATGATGCCCAAATGAAGTAACAGGGATTGTGTCTGTGAATACTTTACAAAATTGTGTATTTCATGAATAAACATATTTATGAATACTATTGTTTAAAATATTAAAAATCATAACATTTACCTCTTCACCCCAAAATTCCTCCCTTAATACTCTAGTAGACTCCTTAAAGGCAAACTAAATAGTACATTAAAACTGCATATAAGGTGAACATGAATAAACACACTGTTTTCTTAAGGGAGTATTTTGTAGAAAGTACATAATTACGGTCATTGGCCTAAGTCCACCTCATTTTTGTCTCCAGATACAGACTGAGTCCAAAAGTACTGCAAAACTCCACAATATGTAAATACAGACTGAAATTTTAAATCTAAAAGGTAAAGCAAAAATATTTTTAAAGAAAAACTAAGAAGATAAAACATTCTTGAAGTAGATAAATATTTCTTAAACAACAATTAAAAAGCACTAAACATAAATGATGAACTAGACTACTTTAAAGACATAAACTTCTGTTCATTAAAAGCACTATTAAGAGAGTAAAAAGACAAACCTCATAGGAAGAAATAGTTGCAATACCTATAGCCAATGAAGGACTCATATTTTGAATATACAAAGAACTCCCACAAATCAAAGGAAATGACAGATAGGCTAACAGAAAAGTAGGCCAAAGAAGTGAACAGGAACTTCACAGAAGAAAATAACCAAACAGCCCATATACATATGAAAAAGTACTCAACTTCATTAATCGGGGAAATTTAAAGTTAAATCATTATGGTTTACTACTTTGCACCCACCAGAATTGGAAAAATGAAAAAGATGGGGGGAAAAAAAGAGTGTTGGAAACATGTGGAGCAACTAGAACTCTCTCGCATACTATAAATATACCTGATACAAACACTTTAGAAAACTGTTCACCATTGTTACTTAAAGCTGAACATATACATACTGCTGACCCGGTAATTTTGCTCCTAGATATATCACTAAAAGAAATGTGTAGATATATAACTCAAGAAATATGTATTAGAATGTTCATAAAAGCATTATATAGAAACCACGCAAATGTCCACTAACAATAGAATGGATAAATAATAGTTATATATTCACAACTACATGCAGCAATAAAAACAAACTACAACTATGTGGATAAATCTTAAGACACAATGTTGAACAAAGGAAACCAGACACAAAAAATTATACTGTATAATTTTCTATATATAATACAAAAACAAGAAAAATGAATCTTTGCTATTAAAATTCAAGGCAGTGATTATCCTTGTTGGGGAGGGGACACAGTGACTGGAAGGGTACACGAAGGTGTCTTCTGGAGTGCTGATAATGTTCTTTTACTTTATCTGTGTGCTGGTTATATGGGTGTATTTGGTTTACGAAAAATTCATTAGGCTATCCACTCACAATGTGTGCACTTTTCTGTACGTGTAGCTTTCTTTAAAGTCACTTTTACATAAAAATACACAGATGTACAAAGATAGTGAAAATCCTAGTCATAAGAAATTTAGGAACTGACATGTATACAATCCGAGGGAGAAAACTGAGGGTTCTTACCATATATATCTGAATAACCAAATTTTCAACTACATAGTTAACTTCCTAGATGCTTATAAATGGAAGACATTTATAAGAATCATTCACCCTATTATCTTCCCCTGAACCCAATCATGTATTCAGAGATATCTAGTCTTCGTGTTAGAAGTAACTGATACTGCTCTTGTAACACAGCTTTTAAAGTAGTCTCAGGACTGAAGATTTGCCCTTATATGTGGGAAACTAAAGTGGTACAGAAAGCAGTATACAGAATACATGCTTGCCGTTTTCACTCTTCCTCCTAAATTTCATAAGCTTTAGTTTGTTAATCATGAATGTGTATTACTTAATTTAATAGCACTTCCTTGAAAACTTTCATTTTAATTTTTCAGAGAAATTAAAATATAATTTACTCTTTAATATCAATACCATACACACTAAAGCTTCATGATAATCTGATAATAAACTATACATCTCATATCTCCCAATTAAATATTTCCCTTATTTCCATACTAGAATCAATATATGATTTATAATACTTTTTTTCTTATATTGAAAAGATGCTTTAAGAGATAAGCCAGGAAAGATCATCCAAAGATTATTATAGTTTATGTTTAATTTGTATAACAAATATTTATTTATTTACCGCTTACCATCTGCCAGGCTCTAGGAAAAACAGAATAAAAATAGCTAATTTTACAGTAAAAATAGCAGGGTTACTCTTTTCTTTCACTCTCATTTGATTTACAAATAAAACTATTTTCAACTAGTAACATGTTAACATATTCAAAAGTTAAAACTACTCTAAAAGATATATATAGAGAGAGTAAAAGTCCCATCTTCCCTATTTTCTTCATCCCCACAAAGATTTAAATTTTGTATAAACTTACAGATTTTGTTATGTAAATATAAGCAAATATGAATATATGGTTTTATTCCCCTCCCAATTTACACAAAACACACTTTACTGTACATTGTTTTGAATTCTGCTTTTTCCAAATAACGGTATGTGAAAAACTTTCCAAATTTTCATATAGAAAAAAATCCACTTTTTTTAACAGCTGTAGAGTATTTCATTGTATAGTTACATCATAGTTCATTTAACCAACACATTGCCAATAGACACTAAGGAATTTCCAATCTTTTGCTACCACACACAAAGTTATAATGAAAATTCCGATACATATGTTATTTTGTAAGTACACACCAAACTTTCTGTAATGAATTCCCAAAATTGGAACTGAGATGAGGTAAATGCATTGGTCTTTTTCTAGAAATTGTCAATTTGCATTCCACAGGAGTTGCATCATTTTGCACTTCCACAACATATGCATCTCAGATTTATCCTGAAAAAAAGCTATTCCTCTCTTCGGGCCTCTAAAATACTTTGTTCATAAGGCAATTTCCAAAGACGTGCTCATTGCAATAAACTACATAAAGCTCTCGGTTTATTTTTTTTCCCAGATGCAAGTGTAAAATTTGCTGACTTAGTAAGTTTAAAAAAGCAAATAAATTTTCAAATTAAAAAACAAACCTCATACAAACTCAGCAAATCAGCATATTAATGCCTAAATGTGCTGGGATAGCAACTATTTGTCTTTCCAATATCTCCTGTGCTCCAAAAACAAGTATACTCCCTACTCCAGTCTTTTTAAAAATTCACATTCAATAATTTATAAATGGATAAGAAGTCAAATGCATTTCACTTCTAAATGAACGTTTTCCTAAACCACTTAAATGTTTTCATGAAGTCAAATCTGTGTTGCTTCTACATTTTTTAAAGCCATAATTTCAAAGGTGATTTAACCTTTATGACTGCCATTTTTAACAGGTAATATCATCTAATGTATTATTTTTATTTCAATGTCTATCCTGTCAAATATTTAATAACTGGAAAACAAACACTAAGTCCACTGGACTTCCTATTTGAAGTCATCCTTAAGTAAATCCGTTTCAATAAGCCACAACTGTTCTGCTGGAAAACATGTAAATGATCATATTTATTCCCCAAATAAGGATACGCAACCTATGCTGCATATATATTAGGCAGAAATCAGTCAGTCAGACAGAAATCAGTCTGAGGTTATCTCAATATCCTGTAAAAACAAAGTGGCTAGACTAGTTGCTGATACCAAAATGAATTTTAAAATGCTAGCACACATTCTCTGCTCTTATAGTCAGCAGATGTGACAGAACCGTACTTAAGCCTTCACCTAAGTAATACATAATGTTAGGCAAATGCGTTGATTTTAAATATGAGTCAAACAGAAGGCATTGACAACAAAAAGCAAGAATCACCTAAGAAATGTAAAAGAAAACAAAACAAATGAGAAAACACATCACAGTAGCTCTAAGGACAAAAAAGCTTATCAGGCTAGGATAATTTAGAAGAAAACAGTCCAACACAGCATACAATTCTGAGGAAATAACTTTAATTCTGTAAAATGACTGATGTTCACAGTAACAACTCAGAGCCATTAAAAAAAAGCCTTAAAATGTGTTCTGTTTAAGAGAACAAAGACGTACGTTTTTCTAATGAATGAAGTACTCAAAGTAAAACGTCTCAGTTAAAATCAGAATATACAGTGGTTGCCCTTTAGAAGATGAACTGTGATAAAGTGCAGTAACATTATGGGGGCTTTAGATGCGCAACTTTTTTTTCCCGTTTTTTTTTGTAATGACCTCTCCTTGCGATAGACTTGCGACTTTCTATGCTAATCCAGTTCTTAGTTAAGAACCAAAAGAATATCTGATTTTTTCTGCAAGCTATTTAGGCATATTTTCACTTAAATGACTGGAACACTCAAGAAAATGTCCTGATTTCATTTTACTTTAAGTTGTAACTGCCAAAGTAGACAGGTTAGTCTAGTTTCTAGCTCCAATTTGCTAAATGGCCTTGTTCAAGTGACTCAATCTCTCTAGTCCTTAGTTTCTTCATCAGTAAAGTGAAGGAGTTATAGAAGGCATGACATATTACTAAATAGAATGAGTGTGCTAACAAAATGAAACAAAGTTACTACATTAGGTCCTGTATCTACATCAATAGTATAACTAGATCTATCTGTATGTATTCTATATTTAAACTATCTCGAACTGTATGTCACTTTACTATATATGTAAGGCCTACAATAAAAGAAATGATAATCATTTTAGAATCTTCCCCAACATTTAATACTGTTACTCTCAGGATATAAAGAAATGTATACATGATATGTAACCAGGATATTCTTTAAAACACATTCTCAGCAATGTCATCAAATACTAGAAACAACTCAATGATCTACCAACAGCAGAAAGAATGAATAAATTCTGGCACATTTAATTCAAAGGGATAATACATAACAACAAAAATGAATGAAATAAAACTACACATAACTACATGGATAACTCTTCAAAACATAATGCTGAGTGAAGGAAGAAAGAATACACGATTCCATAAAGATTAAAAAGAGGCAAAAAAAAAAAAGTAAACATACTGCTTAGGAATACATGTAAAGTGACAAAATTATATTCGAAATTGTATAAATAATTACCATTAAAGTCATGATACTGGTTACCTCTAAAGAAAAGAAAGTATATCAAGAGTTTCTGGGGTGCCAGTAATACTCTATTATTACAAAGATGCTTGCTAAATATTTAATTTATAATTATTCATTGTATTATATATTTATGTTCCTGTATCATTATATTTTACAATAAAAAGTTATAATTATATACTTTCTAAAATAATACTAATATATTTTTATAAAAAGGAAGGATTCCTTTCTGCTGTCAACAGTTTCCTTGAATTACATTTCTAATTTTTAATGCAATATTTTAATAATGAAGAAACAAGTTACTATGCCTAATTCTCCACAATCCTAATTAAAAGTGGATTTCAGAGGCTTATTTAATAGCTACAAAATAATACCAGACCTTTAAATAATACAAGATCAGTTATCCTGCTAGATCTTGGCTTAGCAGCTCCATGTTATTTCTGTCTGTCACTCTTTTCAAGAAAATGCATGCTCATTTAAAAAAAAATTCCAAATGATATTCAGGTAATAATTTGAGGCATGCTGCATTTCAAAAAACACAATAGTTTAGTCCTGAAGTAGGAAGAAACACACTTTTAACCTTCACATATTTTAAAATAATTTTGGGAGCACTTGTGTATGCATACAACATGAAGGTCCATGATAGGCAAGTCACAGACAATACAGATGAAAACCACACTGTGAGTACTAGAAAACATGATAGCTGGATTATAACATAGATATACAATGTCTAACGTAAATTATACTGGGGCAGTTTTATATATTTTCTTTGGAAAAACAAAAGTATAGGGAATGGAAATGATTACAGAACATATAATAATACCAGTAAACTAACTTACATTACAAAAAAAAAAAAACACCACACAATTTACAAAATCCTCAAAGGTTCACCACCTAGAAGCATCCTTCAGTGTGTTCAGTTATTCCAACTTTTAGATGCCGCTCAACAGGAAGCAGACAATGAAATTTTGAAACAAGACTATCAGTACTTTCATCAGGCTTCAGGTATCAACATGATGGCAATGGTATAGCACCTTTATAATAGTTGCTTTCGTTGCATACTATTGGTTTTTGTGAATGCAGCCAAGGATTCCTCTCCTTAGTGGGTCCAACTAACCAGTTATTTGCCCATCTATTACGTGCCAACTTTACAAAATTACATTGTGTCCAGCAGGGAGCAGCATTACAACAGTCATAAGAGCTAAGTTGTACATGAAACCGACAGAAGAAAAAGGAGGAAAAAGCCCACTTACCATAGGTCTGTCCTATAATTCATTCAATTTTTAGGGAAGTTGCAGGGCTTCCAGAAAAAAAAAAAAAAATTAAAACATGTCTCAAAGCACAGGTAGGTGATCCATGATTTCAGGAATCCTAAAGCAGGAAATCAAAATTATTTAGAGAAGGCTTTTTTCAACCACATTGAGTTGAATTAGTAGTATATACTATGACTGAATGACAGTTGTAAAGGTGCATCTTCCTCTTAATGGATCCATGAGATCTTGAATTCAGGAATTTGATCACGCTTTTGGAAAAAATGACTTAAAAAAACAGAGAATATTAAAGTCCTTTATCCATCAGAGAATTTAGTTCAAAGAAGAACATAATAGCTAATAGATTATATGAGATCAACCTAGAAAGAACTATGGTCCAAGAGTTAAATGAGTTGACAGGGCAACCATCGACAGTTCATTAAACTCTTCTAGACTCAGATACAGACAGGATGCAAACATTAACTTCTATAGGTCAGCATGAATACCTGAGGTTAATTTTAAGAATAAAAAAGCAGTAGAAAAGCAGAATACAATACTAGTGACATAAGACTAAACTAGATATGTACTGAATATGAGGAATGTGTGTGATACAGTAAAAAAACCCTCGTGATCAGTTATAATATGACAAAGGCAAAACAATACGTTTGATACTGACTTGGATGTCAAAACTGGCCTCATAGTCAACTATAATAATTCTATCTCAGTTTTTATAATTAAGAAAAAAAGTTTCATTTTTTATTTTATTATTTTATATGTATATATTTTTTTGAGACAGAGTCTCGCTATGTCGCCCAGGCTGGAGTGCTGGGGCACGATCTCAGCTCACTGCAAGTTCCGCCTCCCAGGTTCAGGCCATTCTCTCGCCTCAGCCTCCCGGGTAACTGAGACTACAGGCGCCCACCAACACGCCCAGCTAATTTTTTTGTATTTTTAGTAGAGATGGGGTTTCACCGTGTTAGCCAGGATGCTCTTGATTTCCTGACCTCGTGATCTGCCCACCTCGGCCTCCCAAAGTGCTGGGATTACAGGCGTGAGCCACCGAGCCCAGCCAAAAATTTTTAGTTTTATTTGGAATGTTAAAGTTTGCTTTGTGTGAGTTTGTGTGTGACTTTTCAGTGTCTACCATAAAAAACAAATTTTTGCCTTTAAAACAATATATGCATATTCACTTTTAAATACACATAATTGCATATATCTAAATATACAATATCACGTATCAACATATTATTAATATACAAATAATATAACATTTACTTGAAATTTAATTAATATGTAAAATGGTTCCTATTTTCTAACAAAATGACATAAGCAGTTTGCCTTGGGCAAATGATATAAAGAATATGGTTTCACTCTAATAATTACCATCAATTTGACTGAAGCTGAAAGAAACTCTGATATATTAATCTTCTACCCGTTAGCAGTAAACTATTAGTTGCATTACTTATCATCTTTTTGCTCTCCTTAGTCTTATCTCTTGCCTTCGCTTTTACACATTTCACTTTTCTGATAATTCTTCATTTCTGCCAATCTATCTTCCTCCTCTTTTGTAATGCATTTCTGTAACAATCCAAATTTTTAATTCAATCTCCTCTCTTTATGACACTACCACTTTTTTTTTTCTTTTATCCTGGTACCTTTAAAAATTAGTTTTCTCCTGTAACAATAGTCTGTTTAAATATATCATTTCATCCACTTACAAGCACCATGCTTGATCTTAAAAATCTTAACAATCTCACATAATTGGAAGACACAACTAAATACACTTAAATTATATTTGTTATTCATAAAAATTTTTCCTCTGAGTTATTTAAGAACTTGCTAAATGTTTTTAAATTTGATCTTGAAACATGCAAAAATTTCAAGGAAATCTAATCTCACACAATCATTCCAAAAAATTGGAGACAACCACTATTCTAATAAAGAGATAATTTAGGATCTTACTACATTGATGTGAATAAATATTGAGTAACCAACTTCTCTAAATCAACAGAACTTTAGAGCTATTTATTCATATACATGTGGGCATGTAATGTACAATATCCACATTAAAAGCAAAGGCACATGCCTGTAATCCCAGCACTTTGGGAGGCCGAGGAGGGTGGATCACGAGGTCAAGAGATCAAGATCATCCTGGCAACATGGTGAAACCCTGTCTCTACTAAGAATACAAAAATTAGTCAGGCATGGTGGGGTGCACCTGTAATCCCAGCTACTCGGGAGGCTGAGGTAAAAGAATCACTTGAACCCAGGAGGCGGAGGTTGCAGTGAGCCGAGATCATACCATTGCACTCCAGCCTGGTGACAGAGCGAGACTCCAGTTAAAAAAAACAAAACAAAACAAAAAGCGGTACATTAAACCCCCTACTTCTAATATATATTATAAAGTCTGAGAAGAAAAGTGATTTTCCTGTTCAGCACTCTCTAACATAAACATTAAAGGTATTAGTAGGTTGTAAAATAATGTCATAATAATTATTCACAAGCTTTGAAATTTTTTAATATTTGTACATAGATTATACAACACCATTTATAATATAATTACCTAGAAAGAGACTATAGTGAGTTGAGACATGTTCCCCCTTCCTTCCTCCCCTACCCAAATTCATGTTCACCTGGAACCTCAGAACATGACCTTATCTGGAAAAAGGGTCTTTGCAGATGTAATTAAGGACCAATGTGAGATCATACTAGATTAGAAAGGGTCCTAAATCCAATGAGAATGTCCTCATTAGAGACAGAAAAGGACACAGGAAGACACAGAGAAAAGAACAACATGAAAATGAAGTCAGCCTAGAGTTACACTGCCTCAGGGCAAGGAATAAAATGCCACCAGAAGCTGTAGAAGCAAAGAAGAATGCCCCCCTAGAGTTTTCATAATAAACATGGCCCTGCTGACAACCTGACTTCATATTTTTGACCTCCAAAATTGTGAGACAATTAATCTTTGTGTGTTAAGTCACCAAGTTTTTGTTCATTTGTTATGGTAATTTTAGAGAACATAGATTTTCATACCAAAAACTGGAGTGTTGCTGTAATAGATACCTAAAAATAGAAAAACAGAAAAAGCCTAGCTTGCCTTGAAGAAATTTTTGGTAGAAAAAGAAATCTTAAGAAAACTCTGCTGAGGGCTCAGAAGGAAGACAAGAGGTAAAGAAAACTTCTATCACCTTAAAGAATACATATATTATCAACAGAATGTTGACAGAAATAGGAACATTAAAAAGGTTTCTGATGAAATCTCAAGAAGGAAATGGTATTGGAAACATCATATTGGAAAGTAAAGAAAAAGCAGTCCTTGTTGTAAAGTGGCAGAAAACTTGGCTGAGATGGGTTCTACTATGCAGCAAAAAGTAGAATTTGGTAAGCAATTAATTTGAATACGTAGCTGAGGAGATTTCCAAAGTGTTAAAGGCGTAGACTGTTTTCTCCGGGCTGCTTATAGTAAAATGTGAGGGAAAAGAGATAAATTGAGGAAGAAATTGTTAAGCAAAGAAAAACCTATGATTTGGAGATTTCTTAACCTATTTAAATTGTAAAAGATACTAAAAGCAAGCTCTGGAGAAGGGCCAAGGATGTGGCTGAAAAACCTTTTCTGAAGAGATTAGGTATGTGACAAATAGGTCCAATCAATCTTTTCAGCAGAAGCTAGGAAAAGAGATGAGGTTATCCAGGAAGGATCTTTGAAGAATTCCCTTATAATGGCAGAGATCCTCTAGATATACATGGGAGACCCACACATTTTAAAATATTCAGTAAACCATGCTACAAACACATGTGCTGTCACCCAGGCTTTGCTGTTCTGTCTATAAAGAACAGGCAGAGTAGATTTAGTATAATTCTTAAGGGTCTTGGGATTTTCATAATGGTAAATGAGCACTGGCTTCAACTTAAAGTCACCAGTTGCCATTATCCCCTTAGGAGAGTGAGTCTGTCCTGTGAAGCTTCAAAGCCAGGCATTGACTTCTCTCCAGCTATGAAAAGTCCTCGATAGCATCTGCTTCCAACAGAAGGCTGTTTAATCTACATTGAAAATGTGTTACTTCGTGTACACACCTATATCAACTATCTTTGCTAGATACAGGTAACTCCCTGCAGCTCGCCACACACTTATGTTATGGCTTCTTTCCTTAAACCTCATTAACACAAATCTTTCAAATGTTCTTCTGTAGCTTCCTCACCTCTCTCAGCCTTCATAGAATTGAAAAGAAACAGGATCTTACTCTGGATTAGGCTTTCAATCTGCTATCTTTCAAATGTTCTTCTACTGCTTCCTCACACCTCTCTGAGCATTCATAGAATTGAAAAGAAACAGGATCTTACTCTGGATTAGGCTTTGACTTGAAGGAACACTGTGGCTGGTTTGATCCATTAAGACAACTAAAACTTTCTCTGCATCAGCAATAAGGTCGTTTCTCTTTCTTATCATTCATGAGTTTATGAACTTTTCCTATTGCATTCATAGCTTAACTGTTTGGCAAGAGGCCTACCTCTTGGCCTGTCTCAGCTTTCAACAAGCCTTCCTTGGTGAGCTCAATCATTTCTAGCTTTTGATTTAAAGTGACAAATATGCGATGCTTTCTTTCACTTGAACACTTAAAGACCACTTTAAAAATCACTGCATGGTTAATTGTCCTAATTTCAATATTGTTATGTCTCAGTGACACAATGAAGTGAATAGGGAGTGAATTGGAAGGCCAGCGAAGGAGAGATGGGGGAACAGCTGGTTGACAGAACAGTCAGCACACATACAGTTACTGATTAAGTTTACATTCTTATATAGGCACAGTTTCTGGTGCCTCAAAACAATTACAATAGCAACATCAAAGATCCTGATCATAGATAACCATCACAGATACAATAATGAAGAGAAAGTTTGAAATACTGCAAGAATTATCAAAATGTGACACAGACACACAAAGTGAGCATGTATACCACAGGAAAAATGGCACCAACAGACCTGCTAATTGCAGGGTTGTCACAAATCTTCAATTTGTAAAAAATGCAGTTCTTCAAAGCTCGATACAGTGAAGCACAAATAAGATGATGCACACCTGTAGTTTGTCTATAAAAAATGTTAAGGGACCCTGAAAAGCTAAAATAATTGTATTACTCCATTTTCATGCTGCTATAAAGAACTGCCCAAGACTGGGTAATTTATAAAGAACAGAGGTTTAATTGACTCACAGTTCTGCAGGGCTTGGGAGGCTTCAGGAAACTTACAATCATGGTGGAAGAAGCAGCAAATGCATCCTTCTTCACATGGTGGCAGGAAGGAGAAGTGCTGAGCAAAGAGGGGAAAGCCCCTTATGAAACCATCAGATCTCAGGAGAACTCACTCACTATCACAAGAACAGTATGGGAGTAACCACCCCCATGATTCAATTACCTCCTACCAATTTCCTTGCACGGTATGTGAGGATTATGGAAACTACAATTCAAGATGACATATGGGTGGGGGCATAATCAACCCATATCATTCCACCCCTAGCCCTGCCCAAATTTCATGTCCTCACATTTCAAAGCACAATCATGCCTTTCCAACAGTTCCCTAAAATCTTAGCTCGTTCCAGAATTAACCCAAAAGTCCAAGTCCAAAGTCTCATTTGAGACAAGGCAAGTCCCTTCCACCTAAGAGCCTGCAAAATCAAAAGCAAATTAGTTACTTCCTAGATACAATGGGGGTACAAGCATTGGGTAACTACACCCATTCCAAATGGGAGAAATTGCCCAAAACAAAGGGGCTATGGGCCCCATGCAAGTCCACAATCCAATAGAGAAGACTTTAAACCTTAACATTCCAAAATAATCTCCTTTGACTCCATGTCTCACATCCAGGTCACACTGATGCAAAAGGTGGGCTCCCAAGGCCTTGGGCAACTCCGCCTCTATGGCTTTGCAGGGTACAGCTCCCCTCCTGGCTGCTTTCATGGGCTGGCTTTGAGTGTCTGCAGCTTTTCCAGGTGCACAGTGCAAGTTGTAAGTGCATCTACCATTCCGGGATCTGGAGGACCATGGGCCACTTCTCACAGCTCCACCAGGCTGTGCCTGTGGGGACTCTGTGTGGGGGCTTCAACTCCACATCTCCCTTCCTCATTGCTCTAGCAGAGGTTCTCCATGAGTGCTCTACCCCTGCAGCAGACTTCTGCCTGGACATCCAGGCATTTCCATATATCCTCAGAAATCTAGGAGGAGGTTCCCACACCTCAATTATTGACTTCTGTGCACCCACAGGCCCAACACCACATGGAAGCCACCATGGCTTGGGGCTTGCACCCTCTGAAGCAATGGCCCAAGCTGTACATTTGACCCTTTAAGTCATGGCTGGAGCTGACACAGCTGGGATGCAGGACACCATGCCCCAGGACTGCACAGAACAGGGGTAACCCTGGGCCCTGCCCAGGAAACCATTTTTTCCTTCTAGAGGCCTGTGATGAAAGGGCTGCCATGAAGGTCTCTGACACGTCCTAGAGGCATTTTCCCCATTGTCTTGGTGATTAACATTGGGCTCCTTGTTACTTATGCAAATTTCTGTAGCTGTCTTGAATTTCTCCCCAGAAAATGGGTTTTTCTTTTCTATCACATAGTCAGGCTGCAAATTTTCCAAACTTTCTTTTTATTTTATTTTTTTTTTTGAGACGTAGTCTTGCTCTGTCCCCCAGACTGGAGTGCAGTGGTGCAATCTAGGCTCACCGCAAGCTCTGCCTCCCGGATTTACTCATGCCATTCTCCTGCCTCAGCCTCCTGAGCAGCTGGGACTACAGGTGCCCACCACCACACCCGGCTAATTTTTTGTATTTTTAGTAGAGACAGGGTTTCATCGAGTTAGCCAGGATGGTCTCGATCTCCTGACCTCGACATCCACCTACCTTGGCCTCCCAAAGTGCTGGGATTACAGGCGTGAGCCACCGCGCCCAGCCCAAATTTTCCAAACTTTTATGCTCCGTTTCCTCTTTAATACTTTACCACTTAGAAATTTCTTCCACCAGATATCCTAAATCATCTCTTTCAAGTTCAAAGTTCCACAGATCTCCAGGGTAGTGGCAAAATGCCATCAGTCTCTTTGCTAAAGCACAGCAGAGTTACCTTTGCTCCAATTCCTAATAAGTTGCTCATCTCCATCTAAGACCACCTCAGCCATTGACTTCATTGTCCATATCACTATCAGCATTTTGGTCAAAGCCATTCAACAAGTCTCCAGGAAGTTCCAAACGTTCCCACATCTTCCTGTCTTCTGAGCCTTCCAAGTCTCTAGGAAGTTCCAAACTTTCCTACATTTTCCTGTCTTCTGAGCCCTCGAAATTGTTCCAACCTCTGCCTGTTACCCAGTTCCAAAGTCACTTCCACGTTGTCGGGTATCCGTATAGCAGTGCCCCACTCCCTGAGTACCAAATTACTGTATTATTCCATTCTCATGCTAGTCTTGGGCATGCACAAAGAACAGCCTGAGACTGGGTAATTTATAAAGAAAAGAGGTTTAGTTGACTTACAGTTCTGAAGGGCTGGGAAGGCCTCAGGAAACTTACAATCATGGCAAAAGGACTTACACACACTGATTTCAAATGTTGATATTATTATTGTAAGCCCTGAGTCAAAATTTAGTACAAAGTTATAGTAAGCAAAAACATGTGGTACTGGTATAATGACAGATCTATAGACCAATGGAATAGAACAAAGAGCACAGAAATAATGTTGACATAAATGGTCAAATGATTTTTGACAAGCGTGCCAAGACCATTTAATGGGGAAAAGGCAGTCTTTTCAACACATGGTATTGAGAAAACTAGGTATCAACATAAAGAAGAATGTAGTTGGACTTTTTGTCTTACACCATATAAAATTAACTCAAAATAGATCAAAAACCTAAATGGAAGAGCTAAAACTATACAACTCTTGATTGGCCATGATTCGCTGGATATGGCAACAAAAACACAGGCCACAAAAGAAATAAAAATATATAAACTGGACTTACTCAAATTAAAAACTTTTGAGCATCAAAAAATACTATCACAAGGAGAAAGTATTTGCATATCATACATCTAATTAAAGGTCAAAGTCTAGAATATATAAAGAACTCCTATAACTCAAAACCCCCCAAAAAACAAAACAAAGCCATTACTCAATTCAAAACCGGTAAAGGTTTTCAAAAGACATCTCTCCAGACAAAGTATACGAATGGCCAATAAGCACATGAAAAGATGTTAAACATCCCTAGTCATTAGGGAAATGCACATCAAAACCACAATAAGATATCACATCGTATGCATTAGGATGACTATTATCAAAAAAACAGAAGATAACAAATGTTGGTAAGGATGTGGTGAAATTGTAACCCTTCCGCACTCCTGGTGGGAATGCAAAATGGTACAGCCAATCTGGAAAACAGTTTGGTGATACCTTGAAAAGTTAGTAATAGAATTTTCATATAATCCAATAATTCTACTGTACGGTATATACTCAAAGGAAATGAAAACAGATATTCAAACAGGTAATTCCATGCCAATGTTCAGTGTAGCACAATTTACAATAGCCAAAGGTAGAAACAACCTAAGGGTCTATCAACAAATGAATGGATAAACAAACTGTGATGCGTGTGTGTGTGTGTGTGTATATTATAAATATGTTATCTTATATGTTATAATTTAAATATGTAATCTGATATATGATAATCATATAATAGATAATCCTACATATACTACATTATATAATCTGTACAATTTCATATGAGTATATATGTTATATCATATATCTGATATCATGTATGATCTTATATATTACATAATATAATCATATATTATATGATATATATTATATCATCTGTTATATAATCTATGACAATCTTATATATGATAATCTTATATAACATTGTATATGTTATAGATATGTATTATATATTATATATATACACACAGATGGTCCCTGACTTAGTAGTGGTTTCACTTATGATTTTCAACCTTATAATGGGTTTATCAGGGTATTAAATACATTTTCAACTTGTAGTATTTTCAACTTAAAATGGATTTACCAGGACATAACTCTATCATAAGTCAAAGGGCATCTGCAATAGATTATTCAGCCATAAAAAAATGAGGTTCTAATATATGACAGAAAATACATGAACTTTGAAAAACATTATGCTAAGTGAAAACTATTATGCAAATATTAACAAAGGAATATTGTATAATTCCACTTATATGAGGAGATTATAATAAGTTGGCAAACTTACTATGCTTATCTACTGAGATAATTATAAAGATATTATACTTATCTTAAAAAGATATTATACTTATCTACTGAGAGTAGAACACAGACACAGGTTATCAGGGGTTGAAACAAGAGAGTATAAAAAGTTACTGCTTCTTGGGTACAATATATCTTTTCTTTTTTTTTTGAGATGGGAGTCTCGCTCTGTCACCAGGCTGGAGTGCAGTGGCACGATCTCGGCTCACTGCAACCACTGCCTCCCAGGTTCAAGCAATTCTCCTGCCTCAGCCTCCCAAGTAGCTGGGACTATAGGCGCGTGCCACTACGTCCAGCTAATTTTTGTGTTTTTAGTAGAGACGGGGTTTCAGCATGTTGGCCAGGATGGTCTCAATCTCTTGACCGTGTGATCCACCCTACTCAGCCTCCCAGAGTGCTGGGATTACAGGCGTGATGATGAATACGTTTTGGAAATAGTGGCAATGATTATACAACACTGTAAGTACTCTTAATGTGACTTCACTGTATACTTAAAAATGATGAAAGTAGTGAATTTGTTATGTATATTTTTATCACACATACACAAATTTTTTTAAAGGGCTCAAGACCTTGGGCCAGTGCAGAGGGCAGACACAAATACTTCAGTTAGAGAATCAAAACTGGGCTACTGATAAGCAGTAAAGTGAACATATTCTAATGCTCAGTGAGAGAAAAATGATCATCATATATGATGATAATCTATTAATTTTCATGTGAGTTGATTTAGGAAATGTTAATAGAAAAAACATAATTTGCTTTATATTTTTAAAAAATTCAACCTTAGAATACCAAATGGACTATAAAATTATTTTCAAATCTTTCATTTTGACTAATGGAAAAATTGTAATACCAAATGACCTTTAATGTTATTCTTTGAACCTTTCACTTTGGGGAATAAAAAATATAATAAGCAAAACTATAAAATTAAAATTCTAAAGATCTTAAGAAGCAAATATTTTTAAATTACAAAGGATTCTGTTTCAGCACTGGACAACACTGTTGTAAAGTTCTTTAATCTGGGTTGAAACTGAAATTTCTATGCCCTGGAGAAACAGAGAGGTCTAATTTTTTTTGACAGGATTAAGACAGGTCTTATGAAACTCAAAATCTTTCACCTCCCAGCTACATATGTCCCAGTTACTACCTCAATTGCTTTCCCATTACTTTTTCTCACTATATTAATCACTCTGAATATATACCCATTTTAGTAGGGCTAATATGCTTCATGTTTTATGCTAATATCCATAAACTGGCTACATAAAAAGCTACCTTGAGGAGGAAACTAAGGCTGTATTTGGAATGAAGTGGAAAATAGTGGATAAGAGTATGAATTGTGTAGTCAGACAGCCTAGCTCTATTGTGAATCCTAGACACTCCACTTACGAGCTTTCTGACTTACATAGAACAAGTTACTTATCCCCCCTTTTTTTTTTTTTGAGATGGAGTCTGGCTGCTCTGTCACCCAGGCTGGAGTGAAGTAGCGCGATGTCTGCTCACTGTAAGCTCCCCCTCCCGGGTTCACGCCACTCTCCTGCCTCAGCCTCCCAAGTAGCTGGGACTACAGGCGCCCGCCACCACGCCTGGCTAATTTTTTGTATTTTTAGTAGAGACAGGATTTCACCATGTTAGCCAGGATGGTCTTGATCTCCTGACCTTGTGATCCACCCTCCTCAGCCTCCCAAAGTGCTGGGATTACAGGCGTCAGCCACCACGCCCGGCAAGTTACTTATCCTTTATGTGACTCCGTTAATTTCTGAACACACTCATCTATAAAATGTGTGAGGATTAAATAATATATATAAAGCATTCACAACATTACAGAGACTACAACAGGCATTCAACAAAAATATTACTTAATATCATTAGTCACCAATACATCCATGGATAGAGGAGTGGAGACACTGAAGAAGACACTAAAGAAGATACTTAACATTTCAGTTTTACCATGTGCCTTTTGATTCAAATATCATGCCTAAATGGAATTCTGGTTCAAAACTACAGATAAATTTACTGCTACCCTCTTCAAAAACTACACTGAGGGCCAGGCTCGGTGGCTCACGCCTGTAATCCCGGCACTTTGGGAGGCCAAGGCGGGCGGATCACGAGGTCAGAAGATCGAGACCATCCTGGCTAACATGGTGAAACCCCATCTCTACTAAAAATATAAAAATACTAGCCAGGCATGGTGGCAGGCGCCTGTAGTCCCAGCTACTCAGGAGGCTGGGGCAGGTGAATGGCGGGAACCCAGGAGGTGGAGCTTACAGTGAGCTGAGATCACGCCACAGTACTTCAGCCTGGACGACAGAGCAAGACTCCGTCTCAAAAAGAAAACAACAACAACAACAACAACAAAACAACAAACTATACTGAAACAATAGTATGTTTTAAAAAATAAAAAGAAACGCTGAGAAAAGGAGTGAAAGGCACACTACAGATTTTCAAGAATTTCTGGAAGACCGGGCATATAAAATCATAGTGATAGGTTGAAAAGAATGGACTGAATGACAGTCCAGACATAGTTAGCAAAGTATAGTTCACAGGGCAAATCTCCCAGCCCATCACATGCTTTTGCATTTTTTAAATGACTGAAAGAATAAAGAAACAGCATATATTTTGTAACATGTGAAAACTACATGAAATTCAAATTTCAGTGTCCACAAAGTGTTATTTAAACACAGTCATACTCATTTGTTAGTGTTATTTCTGGCTACTTTCCCATGGCAGAGTTAAGAGGTCATATTACCTGCAAAACCTAAAATATTTACCATCTGGTCCCAGAATATGTATGCCCATCCCTAGCCAAGCACAAACACAGGAATGCTTCAGGAAGATGAGACGTTTCTTCCTGTGACTCCAAAGGGGTTCTCAGCTAAATCAGCAGTTCTGGAGGCTGATTAAACAAATAAATAAGTAAAAAAAATATAATCTGCCTGAGAAGAATTTGGTCTCCAAGTATGGAGGTTGGAGAGCTAGGTTAGGGGCCTCCTTATCTAGCTATTAGAGAAGGACTGGTCTGTGTACTTGCTCCTTGATTATACACATTGAAACAAAGTACACCAATAAATTAAGTCCTACCAACCCACAAGAAAATTGGTCAGTCTTTTTTTTTTTCATTTAGGATAAAGATTTGATGGGAAATAGAGAAAGAGAAAACCCACTCCAGTTACTATATTATTCCACTGGTCCTTTACTTATCAACATGAATAAACAGCCAACATTTAAGGAAACCATGAGCATGAGAAAGAAGGTCCATAATGAAAATAACTAATCTGAATAAGCAACCCTGGAGAAATCAGAGGTAATTCAAGGAGGAAAAAAAAAATTCTATGTCTCTGTAAAACAAGAAACATATAATTAAAAGAACAGAGTTTAACATAAAATATATGCCTGTCCTTTACCATCTTCTCCCATTCACAAAAAATAGAAAAGGCGGAGAAAAAGTTGAAGAGGAACAATCCAAAGGAGTATAATCTTCCTAAACTTTCAGGAAAAGACACTCCTGTCTCCTCTCCAAAAATCTATTACATACACACACACACATACACATATACACACACATATACACACACTCCCCAAAAGGAGGGTGTTGAAAGGACACAGGGAACACAGGGCAAATGAAATAAAAATACATAGAGCTGTAGACCCCTTTTTTTTTTTTTAATCTAGAGCAGAGGTTGCCAAACTAGGGCCCATGAGTCAAATTCTGCAGACTCTGTTTTGGCAAATAAAGTTTTACTGGGACACAGTTGGGCTCCTTCATTTACACATTATCTGTGACTGTTCTTGTGCTCTCACAGCAGAGTTGAAAAGTTGTAATAGAGACCATATGGACCACAAGGCCTAAAATATTTACTATTTGGTCTTTTATAGAAAAAGGTTGCCAAAGCTTGATCTAGAGCTGTGTGATTTAATATAGTACAAACTAGCCATATGTAGCTGTTTAAATAAAAAACTTAAAATAACTAAAATTAAATAAGATTAAAATTCAGTTCCTCTGTCACATCAGTCACATTTTAAGTACTCTATAATCATACATGTTTAATGACTATTGTACTGGATAATGTAGATACAGAATATTTCCATCAACATAGTAGGTTCTACTGGACAGGGCTCATCTGGATATTACAATAGATTATCATAACTGCATTTTAATTATTGCTTTAACAATTGCTACACTGAAAAAACATACCTAAGGGCTACAGCCTGAATGTGTCCCCCAAAAACCATGTGTTGGAAATTTAATTCCCAGTGCAGTAGTGTTGAGAGATGAGGCCAAATAGGAGGTGGTTAGGTCTGAGGGCTCCACCCTCATGAATGGATTAATGCAAATTATAAATGGGATTGAGGCTAAGAGTTGACTCTTGTTCTGTCTTGCCCTCTCTTGGGCCCCTCCACTATGTGATAACACAGCAAAGACACCCTCGCCAGATACCAGCCCCTCAATCTTGGACTTCCTAGTTTCCTGAATTGTGAGCCAATAAATTTCTGTTCATTACAAATGACCCAGTCTCAGGTAGTCTGTTACAGCAGCACAGAACGGAATAAGGCACTCAGAGAAGCAGGAAGAAGAAATACATTCAGAAAAAGACAGAAATTAGGGGTTTTAGAAATGAAAATAATGGCCAAGTATGGTGGCTCATGCGTGTAATCCCAGAACTTGGGGAGGCCAAGGCAGGTGAATCACTCGAGGCCAGAAGTTGGAGCCCAGCCTGGCCAAAACAGTGAAACCCCATCTCTATACATAAATAAATAAATAAATAAATAAATAAATAAATAAATAGCTGGACATGGTAACACATGCTTGTAATCCCAGCTATTTGGGAGGCTGAGGCATGAGAATTACTTGAACCCGGGAGGTAAGGGTTACAGTGAGCCAAGATCATGCCACTGAACTCCAGTCTGGGCAACAGAGTAAGACTCTGTATCAAAAACAAGAAAGAAAGAAATGAAAATAACTAATGCATAAATCAAATACCTTGGTGTATGAAAATACCACTGAAACAGATATCTTTAAAGTCCTTTAAAGTCTTTCAAAGTCAGGGAGAAAAAATGCGAACTGAGAGAAAATTCAAAGATGTAGTACTACAAATGAGAAACTAAATTTGAACATAGATGTGGAATAGATTATAATTCAAGGTTGAGAACGTAATGAATGCTATCACATTGGAAAGTAATAATAAAGTTTCCTAAGAAAACAAATTCAAAAAGAGGTAGAATAATTATATAGAACAAGAGGCACTAGTAATTTTATAAATTGTGTAATAAACGGATCCAATTTGGTTCTGAGTTAATGAAAATAGTGTTTGCTAGGATATCTAACTTTCATCTTATCCTGCAAGAAACTCATCAAAACATACTTCATATCCAGACAAACTCAGAAACAGTAGTCAAAATAATAAATTTCACTCTAACACTACCCATTGGTTCAGGATTTATTTATTTCTTTAGAGAGGAGCTTCAGGAGCCTGTGGGACCCTTCAGGCAAAATCAGTAGATGCGATTTTTTCATATGGAATAGTTTTAAATACCTGGCCTACTCCCAGGCTTCCATAATTATTCAAACTGAAGGGAAATTGATCACATCTCGGTAGAAATGTCCACGATAATTAGAACAACACACACGCTTTGATTAACACAGTAGCTTTATGTCTATGAGACTCTGGTTGACACATAAAAGGAACACCAGTCAGCCATTATTTAATTCCTCATGTTGGCTACATGCAAATATGAAGAAAAGTCCCAAACCGAATGATACACAAATGTTGGGCCATTCTCTGAAATTTCTTTTTCTTTTTTTGCTGAAAATTTTAACGTTTTTGTGTTGATCATTAAATACATCTTGTTTGCCTTTATTTTTTCTTGTAGATAGATTTACTTGACAAATCTCCTTGAACTAAAACCCTTGGACACACTTACCCTATTACACTGCACATTCTAAGACATGACTATACAATGGCTTTTTAAGTTTTAATTCAAATACCCCAGTTTTCCGTTTATACTTTAAAATCCACTAAAATTATGATGAATACAACTACTCATTTGCCCTGATCAGTCCCAGCTTACTCCTGCTTTCCTGGCATCCAATATAATTCAGTATTTCAGTACTTTCAAAAGTGTCCTAAATAATTCACGGACTAAAGAGAAAATCAAAACAAAAATTAGTAAATATTTTGAAATAAATGATGAAAACATAAAATGCCATAAGTTATAGGAGCAGCTAGTGCACACCCTTAACTACATACAGTCTATTAGAAAAGGCAAAAAAATCAATAAATTAAGCTTTTAGTATAAGAAGGAGAAACAAAACCTCAGCAAAACAAAGGAATGTAGAAGGAAACAAATGATAAATAAATAGTAATTGATTAAATAGAAAGCAGAAAGTAAAGACTTAGAAAAACCAATAAAGCCAAATTTGAGGTTTTTTAAAGATTAAGTGGAAAATCCCCAGCAAAATTAACGATGAAGGAAAAAAAGGAAAAGAAACTCATTGTCAATTGCTGATATTTATTTACCAGCAATAAATAAAAGAAGAAATCACTACAGTCATAAAAGGATAATAAGAGCTCATTCCAGTATGGCAAAGTAAGCTTATAATAGACCAATCCTACCATAGATAACAACTATAAACTCTAAACAAAACACAAAAATCAATTACGTGAAGGCTCTACAGATTTAATAGAAGCAAACAGATTTTGCTGGGTAGTCAAACTTAGGTAAGAAGGAATTGCCACAGGGTGAGTTTCCCATTTTTACTGATTTAACCTGAGGTCAACACAGTACAGTGTGGCTAAAATTCTGAGAGAAAGAAAGCCAGCCTCCTGAAGAACCTGAAGACACACACTAACCAATGAAAAGTCCAGAAATAAATCTGCCTAATTTATGTGTGACTTTATTTATTAAAAAAGTGATGATGCGATATAGCAAGGAAAGAATCATTTTTTCAATAAATGGTGCTAGGTCAATAGGATACCAACATAGGAAAAACAAATGCATCTTTACCACTGCCTCACACCAAACACAAAAAAGTCAATTCCAACAAAGTACAGACATAAATATTTAAAAGTAAAACATAAGGGGTTTTAGGAAAAAAAACATGGAGATCATCTTCGAAGTTATGGAGTAGGCAAACATAGCCATAAAGCACTAGCCACAAAGAAAAAATTGTTAAGTCAGAATATATTTTGACTGAAATCAAAAGACAAGAAAATGAAAAGGCAAGCTACAGACTGATAGAAGATATTTGTAATTAGTTTATTTGAAAACAAACGCTTATCCAAAATATAAAAGAACTCCTACAAATCTACGGGAGAGAGGCAGACAATCCAAATCTGTAAAATTAAAAAATATAGATAGACCCTTTCACAACAGAGGTTACCCAAACAGCCAATAAGCATATAAACAGGTGCTCAATTTCATCAGTCCAAATCCAAATGACAATGCCATACCACAACCCTCTTAGAATAGCTGAAATAAAAAGAAAGAAAAATATTGTGTTGATGGGATGAGAAGTAACAACAATTCCCAAATACTCCTGGTAAGAGTATAAACTGGTACAATTGCATTGAAGAAATGGCCACAACCGGGCGCGGTGGCTCACGCCTGTAATCCCAGCACTTTGGGAAGCCGAGGCGGGCGGATCACGAAGTCAGGAGATCGAGACCATCCTGGCTAACACGGTGAAACCCTGTCTCTACTAAAAATGCAAAAAATTAGCCGGGCGAGGCGGCGGGCGCCTGTAGTCCCAGCTACTCGGGAGGCTGAGGCAGGAGAATGGCGTCAACCCGGGAGGCGGAGCTTGCAGTGAGCCGAGATCGCGCCACTGCACTCCAGCCCGGGCGACAGAGCGAGACTCCGTCTCAAAAAAAAAAAAAAAAAAAAAAAAAAGAAGAAATGGCCACAAAAGGGAAACTATCCAAACCCCTTTTAACAGTAGAACAGATAATGAATTATAGTACATTTATATAATACTATACAGCAATAAGAATAGATTAGCCACAACGATACACATTAACAAGGATCATTTCACAAAAATAATGTTAAGCAAAAGAAGTCAAACATGGAATCTAATAGTAGATCCAATGGAATCTAATAGTTGATCTCATAGAAGTAGAGAGTATAACAAAAGTAGAAAAGTAGAAAAACAGGTAAATCTGTGGTGCTACAACTCAGGACTATAGTTTCTCTTTGTGAGTATAAAGACAGGAAGGAGGCAAAAAAGGAATTACCGGAGGTTGAGGAACTCCCTCTGTGTAGACATGACCTTAATATTCATTCCTTTAATCATGCTGCCAGAATACCAGCAGGCCCTGTAGTGAACCTTCACAGTATCTCTGCTATATACTTTACCTGCACAGACACAACAGTGATATGGACTCCAGGGCTAGGGAAGCCACTGAAAAAACAACTGAAGAGGTGTCCACTTGTATCAGAAGGTGCTAGTTGCCTACCATGTTCATTATATGTTTTCTGGTATATCTCAAATTGGTTTCCTGCAGGATTTACAACAGTCAATCAAGGAAGTTATGGGAAACATTGTGGACATGGAGAAAAGAAAAAAAAAAAAAAAAACGTCGGGAGGGAACAGTTGTTTAAGATAGGGATCTTGGAGAAATTCAACAGCTAATAGACACCACACCAGAGGAATTAACAGAAGATGACTTGATGGAGATGAATGCTTCCAAACCAGTGCCAGATGATAAGAAAGAAGAAGAAGCAGTGCCAGAAAACAAACTGACATTAGGCAATCTGGCAGAAGTCTTCCAGTTATTCAAGACTGCTTTGACTTCTTCTGACATGGACCCCTCCTATAACACAGATACTGTAACTAAAGCAAACCGTGGAAGAATTGGTACTGTACAAAAACATTTTTTGAGAGTTGAAAAAGCAAAAGACAAATTAGTATGTATTCCCATAAAGCTATATTGAGTGGGTCTACCTGTCCTGCCTCCCCTACCACCTTCTCCATCTCTGGCACCCTTGAGACTACAATACCAACCCCTCCCTCTTCCTTCTTCTCCTCAGCCTACTCAACACGAAGAAAATAAGAATGAAGACCTGTATAATGATCCACTTCCATTTAATGTATGGCAAATATATTTTCTTCTGATGATTTGCTTAACATTTTCTTTCCTCCAGCTTACTTTATGGTAAGAATGCAGTACATAATATATATAACACACAAATTATGTGTTAAACCACAGATGTTATTGGTACAGCTTCCAGTAGTCAAAAATAGACCATTAGCAGTTAAGTTCGGGAGGAGTCAAAAGTTACATGTGCATTTTCAACTACACGGGTGTGGGGGTCAGCACCCCCACCCCGATCCCCACATTGTTCAAGGATCAACTGTACTTTATTAACCAGTTTACCCATCTATCTTCCCCAACTGTGAACTCAAAGAGTACAGAGACAGTATTTTTTTTTTCTCCTGTAACCTGAGCTCTGTTGCACTTCGTAGAATTTAGTATGTCCTTCATAAAGAATTAATTAATTAATAACACACCTAAATATATAACTTTTTTTTTTTTTGAGACAGAGTCTTGCTGTGTCGCCCAGGCTGGAGTGCAGTGGTGCGATCTCAGCTCACTGCAAGCTCCACCTCCTGGGTTCATGCCATTCTCCTGCCTCAGTCTCCCAAGCAGCTGGGACAACAGGCACCCGCCCCCACACCTGGCTAATTTTTCTTTGTATTTTTTAGTAGAGACGAGGTTTCACCATGTTAGCCAGGATGGTCTCGATCTTTCGTTTTCCCAAGATGATGATAGTGGTGCTTTGTTTGCCTCATTACTAGAACTGAAGAATTATTTTCCAACTTCAACTTGGATTATAATTCTGGAAAGATGATCTATATACACACCAAAGTATTCATGAAAATAGGATATATATCTGGTATATAAGATAAATATGCTTTTTTTGTATTTAAGTAAATACAGTAGGAAACAAGGGAATATGTAGTATAGAAGCCTATAAAAACGAATTATATCATTATGTTAAGTGAAATAAGCCAGACACAGAAAGACAAATATCACATGATCTTACTCATAGGTGGAATCTAATAGTTAATCTCACAGAGAGTATAATGGTGTTTACCAGAGGCCAGGATGGTTGGCAGGGGGATGGAGAGAATTTGGTCAAGGATACATAATTTCAGTTAGATAGGAGGAATAAATTTCAATAAATCTATTATATAACATGAATTTATAGCAAGCTGGCTATAATGATGATATATTGTATTCTTTAAAAAAATGTAAAGAGTGTAAATGTTATGTACTCTTACCACAAAAATGATAACTATGTGAGGTAATGCATTGCTAATTAGATAGATTTAACCATTCCAGAATGTACATACACTTCATAGCATCATGAGGTACACAAAACAATGCCATCTGTCAAAAAATAATTATTATATGTAGTATTTCAAAAAGTTCACAGCATCAAAAATATTTGTAGGGGTGGGGGAACGGAGAGCATCAGGAAGAATAGCTAGTGGATGCTGGGCTTAATACCTAGGTGGTGGGTTGACCTGTGCAGCAAACCACCACAGCACACATTTACCTGCACATCCTGCACATGAAGCCCAGAATCTAAAGTAAAAGTTGAAGAAAAAAAATATTCAAGAAGTTTCTATCTGATATTGGACTGCTTTGTCACTTTTTGTTTTGGTCTTCCTAGTACTTATTTACTACAGGATAAAATTAGCACATACTATTTAATGTGTTCATTTTAAGTACTATGTTGTTTTCTATGTGTTAATTTTATCTTCTCCAGATGAGACCATTTTTATTACCATAGGTCTAAAAATGACAAGATTAAGTCCAAACCGACAGTAATCACTCAACAGCTATTTATTGAGTAACTTAAAGATTCAATATGAAAGCAACCTTGATCAAAGCTTTCCAGTTGATATATTGTGAAACAGGGTTTTATCCCAAACATGGTTGTAAAAAACAAGCAAACAAAAATCTTCCCCAAATGAAAAACTCCAGTCACTATTTAACAATACTAATTTCAATTTATCAAATAAAATCAGCCCAAAAATTTCAACAGGTCAGTGAAATTTAAAACAATTCGATGGCAAGAATTTCAACGAGGTTTGGCTCTAATTAAAAGGTATCACAGATCACTGTCAAAAGTCAGTAACTCAGTAGTGTAGTAATGATCTGGGAGTTCTTTTTAATTTAGACATTTGTCAATCATGATTGCCTTTACACATTACTTAGCCACTGTACCTGCTCAGTTTTGAGAAAAAATTTAAACACAAAAATACAACTCAAAATACATGTTTTTTCCACCCATAAAATTCGTATTTTAGTAATAAACTCTCGATTCAGGGTTCACAAAATAAAGTAGGTTTACTTCTAATTCTTCCTAGCAGCTTTTTTGGGGAAAGAAATCCTAAGTATTTTCTGTTATTTGCAGCTCCTTTAACAGCAAACGACAATTAAATGTGTGAACAAGGTTGTCAGAGTAACACTTGTCATTTACACCGCTTAGGACAGACATTCAAGACTTCCAGAAACACTAATTAAAATTAACAAAAGCTTCTTATCGGAACTTGTCAGAGAGGTATCTTTTGTCAGACACAGGAAAACCACAAAGTTCAAGAGTTTTCGCTCTAAGATTTAAATCCAAACCACCTACCAGTAGGCACTAGCGAACTAAGCCCGGACGCTCAGCAACCAACTCATTAAGGTAAGGGATCCCATCCTTTCCGTATAACACAAAATTAAGAAAAAGACATCGTGGAGAACACGGAGTGAATTTTCTGTCAGAAATCAGAAGATAAATGAGCAGGAAAAAAAGTCTCTCCTCACACACAGCGGAGAAAGGTGCAAGATACTACCAATTGCTTGATAAGCCCTAAGGGTTTATCGGTTCACCAACCTTTTCTTTAACTCAGTGTGAATGAAGGCACTCAAAAGGAGAAGAACGTTACGTGATATTACCTACCTCGGGCCCCAAAGAACCCTGAAGACCTTCAAACGGGACACAGGTGGGCCTTTCTCACCTGGGCCCCGCCAAAGTCGACCGTCCTTACGTAGAGCGCACTTTTCAGCAATACGCCTTCCCATTGGTTGGCTCGGGAGGGACGTCTCAGTCCTATTGGTTACGAGAGCCGCGGTTGGGGCGAGGAGGCGGGAGTTTGGGACCGGTTCTGACAGGCCGGGGGTTTGCGTTCCCAGAGTTCCTATTGGGTTAACAGTGCAGGCTCTAAGATGGCGGCAGTGGCAAGCTGCGGCAGTGGCGCGGGGAGTACTGGGTCTGCAGTGGCGACAGCCAGCAAGAGCAATGTCACCAGTTTCCAGAGGAGGGGTCCTAGAGCCAGCGGGACCAACGACAGCGGCCCTCGACTGGTGTCCATTGCGGGCACGCGACCGTCGGTGCGGAATGGACAGCTGCTGGTATCAACCGGGCTCCCAGCCCTGGACCAGCTCTTAGGTCGGTTCAGAGCGGAGATGTGGGCTCAACCGAGGGGAAACTTAGGGAGGGGACCTGTCGGGGAAGCCACTTTGACCCCACATCTCTCTCTGACCTCTAAACCTTCAGAGGAGGAGAGAATAGCCTAGTCTGATTGAGATGGAGGGGAATACGGGTTGTGTGGAGACTTCTGAGCGCTGTTAACTAAACATGTTTTAGTGCTCCCGCTCCCTATTTCGTTCCCTGCCCTCCAACCCCTTTTCAGATTACGGCGGAATTCGTACACGCTTTTTACCCTGAAATGCTTTCTCGTCAAGGGAAGACATTAATTTATGGAGATGGGCTTTCATTCAGGATACCTCCCTTCTGCTGTCTCCAGGCAGCTCACGGTTTAGACCAACTACAAAAGTTTTTATAATTGTGGGAGACAGGCTTCATTAGAAGATGGTGGAAAAAAATGATTTCCCCTCTGACCGTTAGACTGCCTATTCTCTGGTTATAAATCTTAAAACATTCTGGCTTTAAGAGAGCGTATATGTTAAAGGCGTATGTTGACACATAATCCTTATCAAGTATTCAGAGCTTGTCGTTGATACTTAGTCATACTCGTGTCTGCGTTAAATCTGTGTATGTATTTTTTGTTTATTTTTTCTATATACATTTTGCTTCCCAGTATTGATTACTAGTGCATTCCATTCGACATCTCTAAATTTAACTCACATTTTAACGAGGAAAGGAAGTCTAGTTCTTAGGCTTTCCTTTAAAATCTCTGGAATTTTTTATGAGAAGCCTGCTGAAGAATATGCTGGTTTCATAACTGTTATATTGAAAGGATTGACCAGATTAGGTTGGTAGGACAGATTTGCTGTGTTAATAAAGCTTCTAGATTAATTTCTATCTGAATGCTGTTTCATTAAAACCCGTCTGTGTTTACATTTCATAACTTTTTTCATAGTGTGTGATATGTGTCTGTTAAATCTTGTACACTTTCATAAAATATAGCTGTCATTGCTTGTTCTTGTACTTCGCTTGACATTTCTTTCGGTTATTTTCCCCTCAAAATAGGCTTTTCATAGGTTTAGTGCAGAGAAAAGAAGAAGACAAGCAACCTATGAAAAGAGTATGGCTTCTTGCTTCTGTCATTTCATTTCCCAGTTATTTTTTAAGTATTTTTCACTTAATTGTTTCAAGTATATTTTCCTCCTGAGTTGCATGGTACTGTAAACAGAAGTGATTCAAAATATCTAGTTAGCAAATATTTAGTTCTCCATTTTTCCCTTGTGAGCCTCAGTTGATATCCTCTTACATTTGAACTTTAAGTTTGGAAGCTATTTGTAGGCCTTACATATTTTTTAATTCAATGGGATATGTAACTTCATTTACTTGGTACTAAAACTTTCCAAACGAAAAGGTTATGTTTCTATTATAATGTCTTCAGTTCCTCATTAGAATAACAAAATGTTCCTAGCATACTTCCTGGCATTTAGTAGGTTCTCAATAAGTTGTTGATTACAAGAAAAATAATGTGTAGAAAAAAACTGAGACAAGAAATTATGAAACATGTAGGATGGAGTTTCATGTTTGAGCTCTAAAACAAATTAAGTGATATGAACAGTCTCACAAAACCAGTGACCATGTGGACTGATCTTTAGGCTTCAAATTTAGTGCTCTGTGCACTAGGCTACAGTGGTCTGAAATTTTTAGGAATTCTTTCCAGGGGTTTTGACCATTTATTGAACCTCGGATTAATGATTTAACTATCATCTCTTAAAGTACCCACAAAAAAGAGAACCCAAAGCACCTTCTATATGTGTTTCTTCAGAGATACAAACTTGAACAGTAACTTTTAAATTTTCCATATTTGCTTGGAATGAGATACTCTAGTAGGGTATTTAAGTATAACAAGCTTATACTAAAATTACTGTTCCTTAAGATGATGGAAACAGTATTGGTTGTTGAATACTTTGAAATATATTTTGCATTATGCAGTAAATTCTCAAAGTGCACAAAAGTTGAAGAGGTTATAATATAATTGACTACATCTTGAAAAATAAATATGTCCAGAAGTATTTTAGTTTTAACCTCTTAATGACATTTTTGTATTCTGATTTTCTGTATAAGCAATTTAGACTGTTATTACTCGAAAATGTTATTTGACTCAAGTTGTGACAAGCCTAATATGACCATATTGTGACAAAAGGTAATGATAATAGGATGTTATGGTGTTAGAATGGTAAGACTATGCTGTAATATTGTGAGTATTGCCTAAATATATTATGTGGTTACTGTGTAACAAGTAAATATTATAGCTTCCATGTAGTACCGTGACATTTTACTACTGCCACCATGATGTCATTGTCATTTTAAACATAGATGCAAAATATATTTGAAAGGCATCATACATGCTAATTGTTAGTCATTTGATGATACACTTATACTTCCATTACTTATTCCAGTGTTTTACAAATTTGAAAATTTTCAATATCTGCATCTTTCAAATGACCTAATATATAATGTTTTTGTTCCGACAACCTAATTTTATTATGAGATATTGATATACATTTCCCAAGTTAGCTACATTAAAATTTTTTTAATTCTCAGATTATCTAACCCATTTTCTCAGCCTTGCCCTTCTGGGATATTTATATTGTTATTTGAGGACACTATATGAAAATAACACTTATATTTTGGAAAAGGAAAGATAGGTATTCCATCAATTGAAGAGGTACTCCATTTCACTTCCAGGGGTTTCCAAAGAAAGATTGTAACAGCTAAAGGATTCTGACAGAATTTCCCCCTGCCTCCCAACCCCATTCCCCATAAAAGGTATACTCCATCTTAGGACCATGTATCTTACCTGGGAGAATTATCCACAACTTCATCCTCCAGAAAAATGCTTAAAGTAAGGGTAACTGCAGATTTGACCTCTGTGCTGTTAAATTTTGATAGGAGAATGTCGGATAGGGATTTGAGGTAAACAATACTCTAGGAAGAGTACTCTGAAAGAAGCTTAATGGTAGCAGCCATTTTTTAACATTGATGTCAAAAAGTAAACACTAGTGGGCTTATTTCCTTTATTATGTTAATGTGTATCATGGGATAATATACATTGAGCTTGGACTACGTATTTAACACAATCTTGGTTATGGTATTTTACCAACCAATATAATTAGCATACATTTAAGAATAATGTATTTTTTATTGCTATGTAAAATTCTTTCATGTGACTTAATCTATAGAACTATTCATGGTTCCTAGCTTTATTTTGATTCTCATGTTTGCCCAGCCAATAATTGTGTCATAATGAAGAGTAGTCACTATGTTTCATAACGCTTGGGGAAGAAAAAATAGACTTGTTATCAAAATAAATGCGATTTAATTTGAGGTCCAGCATTAATTAAGTAGTTAAGGCTATTGCTATGAACCAAGGAAACAATATGAACTTTCTTTTACGTTGCATTTTCCCAAAAATACTTTTTTATAATTTTAAGCAAAATTATTCCTTTATATAGAGCTCTGGAAAGGAGTGGCATAAATCACTGTTATTTTTCCTGACTTTCATTTCTTCTCCCTTTTACTTTCTTTAACATTGAAGAAAGGCTTTCATATTCTACTGTATTAATTTGACCTCATTTACCCAAAATTTATAGCTTAATCAGAGGTTTCTACTGGGGAGACTGTGGGGATTAAATGTTGTTCCTTTAAAATATTAATAGTACTAATATAATTGTCTTACTATTGCACGAATTGAAACAACAACAAAAGCCCTTTCATTGTCTTATGATTTTAAAAATCGTAAGATGGGAAGATCCTGGCATTTACAAGATCTTAAATTAATTCTATTATTATTTCTTAAGTATTAAATATCTTTTCTGGTTTTAAGAAAAAATCCCTATTTTTAAAAGATGTAAAATCTTGATGAAATTAATTCTTTAAAATATCAAGCTTGCTGAGTATCTTTAACCTTTCAAACCTTTATTTTGATTCTCATGTTTGCCCAGCCAATAATTGTGTCATAATTATTGAAGAGTAGTCACGATTCTTTAACCTTTCAACATCTTATATTCTTTTGTGTACATGAGGTACTCTACTTTTATTTTTAGTAAGCTGTAAATAAGTATACATCTTAAAGACATCTAGAAGTAAAACCAAGAGTTTATTTGCTGGCCGCGTGTGGTAGCTCACACCTATAATCCCAGCACTTTGGGAAGCCACGATGGATGGATTGCTTGAACCTGGGAGTTTGAGACAAACCTGGGCAACACAGAGACATCCTGGCTCTTCAGAAAATTCAAAAATTACCCAAGCTTGGTGGTGCACACCTGTAGTCCCAGCTACTCAGGAGGCTGATGGGGAAGAATCCCTGAGCCTGGGGAGTACAAGGCTGCAGTGAGCAGTGATCACACCACTGTACTCCAGCCTGGGTGGCAGTGAGACCCCGTTTCAAAAACAGAAGAGTTTATTTTGCTTAGTGGCTTAGAAAGTGTGTTGGTAATTTTTCTAAGTTAGGATGAAAGGGGAGAGGAAGTAGTAAACAAGGCCATTTTAGTAGTTTTTTGTTTGTTTTCATTACAAAAATAAGATGATTGCTTCCTTACCCTATTATCTGTAATACGTTGTAGTGGACTATTGGGAAAAGATATTTCAATTTTAATTGGGAACTATTAGTGTGAAGTCTATGTTGCTTTTGGAATTAGATAAAATTACTAATGGATTACTAAATTTAAAAGTAAGTTAAAAGCCAGCTTTCAAAGAATATGTCAGAATAGTCTGTTGTGGTTGGTTGGTTGTTTTAGCTTTTTATTTATTTATTGTTTGGTGGGAGCACGGCTATAAACATTCACACTTTTAAGTTAAAATACAGCTAGACCTTCCATTTATCAAGTAAGAGACATCAAAATACCTTATACAAAGGTATCTTGTGGAAATGTTTTGAGATCATGTCTCACTAAACTCAAGTTTAGAATAATCGAGAAATTTTGCTGCTGTATGCATGTATATATATATGTATAGGTCAAAATTATTTCTCTTAAAGCACATAGAATAAAAGTTTGATTTTTAAAAGCTTTAAATTTGTTAATAAGTTTAAGTTAGTTAATGTTACATCTTACTTCCCACAACTATCCTTCACAATGACCAAACTTTACCAGAGCAAACCTAAATGTGAATCTAGGGAATTTACATGATAGAGCCTTCTTACCTTTTTGTAAAAGAAGTTTGAGAAGATATTTGGTTGATAAAAATGTTTTTAATCTGTCCCCATTATGTCTTAATGTTCAGATTTTCTAAACATTAGAATTTTAATACACATAAGATTTTTTAGGCTATGTGGTCGCTCACGCCTGTAATCTCAACACTTTGTGAGGCCAAGGCTGGAGACTAGTTTGTGCCCAGGATTTCAAAACCAGCCTGAGTAATATAATGAAACCCTGTCTCTACAAAGAACGAAAGAATTTAAAAAGAAAAAGAATTAGCTAGTCATGGTTACATGTTCCTATAATCCCAGCTATTTCAGAGGCTGAGATGGGAGGACCGCTTGAGCCTGGGAGGTTGAAGCTGCAGTGAACCATGATCGCACCACTGCACTCCAGTCTGAGCAACACGACGACACCCTGTCCCCCCACCCCCCACAAAAAAAGAGGAATTGCCAAAATGGTAAAGGTAGCCCTTCCTGAGTACCTTTCTGGGCCAGACACCTCTATTTGGTAATCACTTCGTTTAATTGGAAAACTTTTACATGATCTGTTCTCATTGTCCCATAGTGAGTGTTAAAAAAATCTTTCCTTCTCTGTCTGTCCCAGTGGAGGCCTTATATAAATTCCTTATTTGGGGAGACGTAAATGTAACTCAGGAGGTTAGATAAGAAAACTAAATCCTCCCTATGGGAAAGAGGTTAAAGTAAGAAACTTTTTAATAGTGCCTACTCTAGCTTAGACACCATAATGTCTCTTGTATGCTTACATCAATTCATCTCCTTATATGTACACAAAAAGGCTATTGTGTATTTAAATGTTTATTTTTGCATTTAAGGGAAAGTAGGAAAGTAAGGAAGTGTGATCTAAGATGTTCAAATGGATAAAAACATTAGTGTGGCACTATAAAATTAAACATTTAGTCTAATCTTATACCAAAGCAAACCCTTTGTTCTGATCCATTTGTTTGTTTGAGACTGGGCCTCACCTTGTTTCCCTGGGCTGGAGTGCAGTGGCGCGAACACTGCTCACTGCAGCCATGACTTCCCATGCTTAATTGATCCTCCTGCCACAGCCCCCCAAGTAGCTGGGACTACAGGTGCCAGCATGCCTTGCTAATTTTTGTATTTTTTGTAGAGATGGAGTTTTGCCGTGTTGTCCAGGCTTGTCTCAAACTCTTGAGCTAAAGTGATCTGCTCACCTTGTCCTCCCAAAGTGCTGGGATTATAGCCATGAGCCACCGCACCCGGACCTGATCCTTTTTGATGGCTATCATGATATATATATATCAGCTTATGTTTATCTTTTCATCTGAAAATTAAAGTTATCCTATGTAGTCTGATATGACTTTAAATGCTATAATGAAGGAAACTGTCTAAATGTAAACTTACGAAGTCTTATAAATATATAAACTTAAACATTGAAACATTTAAATATACTAGGTATTTTCATTATTTCCTTCCTTAAGAGTTTGAAATGTTCTACATATTGTCATAAAATTGATGTTTAGCCTCACTGTAAATCGCTTAGCATAAGTCTTATGTTGCATATTATTCTAGGTGCACGTGTGTTACCAGATTTCAAACTGTTTAAAACATAATAGTTATGCTTTTTTTGCAAGGCAAAAAATAAACACTATCAAAGGAACTTTTTTTTTGTTTTGAGACAGAGTCTTGCTCTGTGGCCCAGGCTGGAGTGCAGTGGCATGATTTCAGCTCACTGCAACCTGTGCCTCCCGGGTTCAAGCGATTGTCCTGCCTCAGCCCTCCTGAGTAGCTGGGTTTATAGGAGCGGGCCACCACATCTGGCTAATGGGGTTTTGCCATGTTGGCCAGGATGGTCTCGAACTCCTGAGCTTATGTGAACTGCCTGCCTTGGCCTCCCAAAGGGCTAGGATTTCAGGTGTGAGCCACCGTACCCAGCCTATCAAAGGAACTTTTGTTACTAAGTTTTTCTACATGACAAATGTGACTACAAAACTTTTTTGTGGAAAGTTCTTTATTGGTGTTCTAAATGTTTCTTTCAGATTTGTATACAAAAACCAAACAATTAACATTGACTCCAGTTGTCCAACAACTTAGAGTATTTTTTATTTTCTGGAGTCTTACTCTGTCGCCCAGGCTGGAGTGCAGTGGTGCGATCTCAGCTCACTGCAGCCTCCCTCTCCTGGGTTCAAGCAATTCTCCCGCCTCAGCCTCCCAAGTAGCTGGGACTACAGGCGCCCACCACCATGCCTGGCTAATTTTTTTTTGTATTAAAATTTTAGTGGAGACTGGATTTCACTATATTGGCCGGGCTGGTCTCGAACTCCTGACCTCATGATCCACCCGTCTTGGCCTCCCAAAGTGCTGGGATTACAGGCGTGAGCCACCGCAACTGGCCTAACTTTGAGTATTTTTTAAATTATACTTTAAATACGTTTCTATTCTTTGATATTCAGTTTTTAAATTTTTAAGTGAATTTGTGTTTGAGATATTAATTAAAATGGTACTAGTTTTACAAATGGAGTGAACAGCAAAGTATTAGTACTCAAATGTCTTAGTGTAGTTCTAAGTTCTTTAATTTTTTTTTTTTTTTTTTTTTTTTGAGACAGAGTTCCGCTCTTGTTGCCCAGACTGGAGTGCAATGGTGCAATCTTGGCTCACTGCAACCTCCACCTCCCTCTTTCAAGCAATTCTCCTGCCTCAGCCTCCTATGTAGCTGGGATTACAGGCATGCACCACTATGCCCATCTACTTTTGTATTTTCAGTAGAGACGGGGTTTCTCCATGTTGGTCAGGCTGGTCTCAAACTCCCGACTTCAGGTGATCCGCCTGCCTCGACCTCCCAAAGTACTGGGATTACAGGTGTGTGCCACTGCGCCTAGCCTTAAAATTAATTTTTAAATTGATTTTTAATGATTCACCATTTGAATTATATATTTCATGATTATATTACCATAAATCAGATTTTTTTTTTTTTTTTTCTGAGACAGAGTCTCACTCTATTGCCCAGGCTGGAGTGTAGTGGTGCGATCTCAACTGACAGCAACCTCGCCTCCCAGGTTTAAAAAATTCTCGTGTCTCAGGTTGGGCACGGTGACTCACGCCTATAATCCCACCACTTTGGGAAGTCCAGGCAGGTGAATCACGAGGTTAGGAGTTCAAGACCAGCCTGGCCAAGGTAGTGAAACCCCGTCTCTACTAAAAATACAAAAAACTAGTTGGGTCTAGTGGCAGGCGCCTGTAATCCCAGCTACTCTGGAGGCTGAGGCAGAAGAATCACTTGAACCCAGGAGGCAGAGTTTGCAGTGAGCCGAGATCGTGCCAGTGCTCTCCAGCCTGGGCGACAGAGTGAGACTCTGTCTCAAAAATAAATAAATAAATAAAAAATTCCCGTTTCTCAGCCTTCTAAGTAGCTGGGATTATAGGCATGTGCCACCACATGCGGCAGATTTTTTTGTATTTTTAGTACAGACAGGGTTTTACCATGTTGTCCAGGCTGGTTTTGAACCCCTGACCTCAAGTGATCTGCCCACGTCAGCCTCCCAGAGTGCTAGGATTACAGGCCTGAGCCACTGTGCCCGGCCTAATTCAGATATGTAAAAGAACACTGGTCTAGTAATACTGAAAATGTATTTTGTAATGATGATCTTTTTTTGTTTGAAATGGCAAATACGTTCCTTTTAAATTGTAAATATATTTAGAGCATGTCAAGACTTTGTGTATATTATTCATAATAAAGAAGAAATAGCATTCATTATCAATTCTTTACTTAAAATCTTACTAAATTTGAAGATAAATATTAATGTGGCATTTCTATAATCTTATCTATGTTTACTACTTCCGTAGTAAAGTTACCGTGCACATTTAAGTCTTGAGTTAACAAGTGCTAAATATAACATTATTGGGGTGCTTAACCACAGTTATGTTGAATGCTGTATGGTTCTATCATAGAAGAAAGGAGGATAGTACAGTATATTATGGAAGTAACTGTAGGGCAGGCATGGTGGCTCTCGCCTGTAATCCCAGCACTTTTGGAGCCCAAGGCAGGTGGATCAGATGAGGTCAGGAGTTCGAGACCAGCCTGACCAACATGGTAAAACCCCATCTCTACTAAAAATACAAAAATTAGCCGGGCGTGGTGGCAGGCACCTGTAATCCCAGCTACTCAGGAGGCTGAGGCAGGAGAATCGCTTGAACCCAGGATGGGGAGGTTGCAGTGAGCCGAGCAGAGATCGTGCCACTGCATCCCAGTGTGGGCGACAGAGCGAGACTCCCATCTCAAAAAAAAAGAAAAGAAAGTAATTGTAATGTGTAGTGTGTAATTACATATAATATGTAATTATTTTATAATAGCACCTTGAGCAAAGTATTGCAAAGGCAATTAAAATGTTGTTCACAACTGCAGTTTTAAAGTTACTGAAGTGCCTTTCCTTCATAAAGCCTAACTTTTATGTTAAAGATAATGGAAAAGGTAAATTAATTTTCTTCTGGTTTTGTTTCATTTCCAGGTGGAGGTTTAGCCATTGGAACAGTTCTTCTAATTGGTTAGTACAAAATACATGCTTTGCTCTCCTCTATCATTGTTTTCTGTTGTGCATAATCATTTTATCCAATTCCCATTCCAAAATTATTTAAATCACTAACACGACAGAACTTAAGATAAATTAGAGAGGAATTGACTTAAGTTCTATTTTAAATTCTAATGTTGATCTGAAATTGAAATAAATTAGGCAAATATATCTGAAGATGTAGCTCTTATAACTTAAAAATGTTTACAGTGCATTGTGCTCCATTTTTTAAAAAAGACTAAAATTAATGTGAATTGATTTTTTTGGAGAATCTCAGTATTTAAAGTGGGATTATTACAGGGATCAGTTTGGGAAATTGAAATACTAAGTCCATCGTATATATCACATCATTTTGTCATTATCTTTTTATTGAAACACAAGTAACGATTTAGTAAATCATATTTTAGTTCATCTTTAAAGTGACAAGAGTCCTTATTTAAGTGTATAACCATAATTTCCTTCTTTCTTTTTTAGTGTATATAGGTCACAGAATCTTGGAATTGAAATAAAGCTTGTCAGTCATATAATCAAAGCAGCCATATTAATATTTAATTCATGTATCTGTAACATATCTGTTGTTCCTATTTTTATCCTCTGATATAATACAGAATGAATTTACATAGTTTTTCACATGACACCCTTAAAATATTTGAAAATACTTATTTTTTCATCTCAAATATTCTCCAAACTAAATAGACATCATTCCTTAACCTGGTTTTATATGTTAGGGTTTTCACACACCTCACTGTTCTGATCGTTCTTTTTATGCACTTTCTAGTCTGGCATTCATTGTCTCTTGAACCATGCCCCGACCTAAATATAACATTCCAAATGTAATATGACCTGAACTCACCATACTGGGACTATAAAAATAAGCATGTTAATCTAGACAAAGTTATTAGTGCCAGGCACCAAAACATGACTTTATATTTATTGACCCCTAAGGTAACAAAAAAGTAAGTATTTTGGAAGAAATTGCCCCAAGAGTGAGTAAAATACAAAGGGGTGATGCTTAAAATTTGGCATGTATGTAAGAATTTGTCTAGTAAAGGAAAACGTTATCTAGAACATTTTATTCCTCATCTATGCTGGATAATTGAAGAGTAATAATAGTAGTAGTGAGAGCTGCCTTTTGTTTAACTCTTACTGTTGGTCATGTATTGTGCAAAATGCATTATGTGTTTTTCTTTGTTTTTGTTTTTTTTTTACTTAATACAACAACCTCGTAAGATGCTAAATATACTTCATGTTTTCTCCCTTTTATACATGAGGAAATGAGGCTCACAGGGATGGGGTAGTTTTCCCAGTATTCTGTAGTTAATCTAAGAACCAGGACTTGAATTCTGTGTGACTCCAAAACCCATCTTTTTTGTAACTATGCTCTAAAGTTTTTCACATGTTTTGTTTAATAGCGATAAACAATAAAATAGGAATTGCATCCCTTTTTAGATTATTACAGTTTCAAGTAGTAAAGTAAAACTCACATTTATGGAGATTTTTTCTTTTGATGAATTTTCAAATTTCTCAACATGCAGGAATCCTTTATAAATTAATGCACAATAAGGATCAAAGTTGCAGCACTATAAAAATCCTTATTTCACATGATCGGCATTTCTCCATTCCAGTCAAAAAATTTTGTCTTTAAAATAGAAATCAATATATAAGGAGTGCTAAAAACATCTTCAGGTGTACAATATTTGTTACATCGGTTTATATAGTTGTAGCATATTGCTATTAAAAATGTAATATATTAATTTTCTGAAAGTATACCATTTAATCGTTTTGGCCCTGTGTTCTCTCACCTCAGCCATTAATTTCCTTGTTGGCTCTTGACCGTGAAGTATCTGCCAACTTCTTACCAATCATTTACTTTCAGCAATACAATATAATCTTCTGGAAATTTACCTAGAATTTAGTGCCTGAGTATCCAGACAGTAGACAATTTTTAATAAAAGCTAAGTAAAATATGTCTTATGAGATACTTATGTCACCCATGAGTCATTAAAGTAGTTTAAGGACTTTGAAGACAGAATTATTCCTAACACTACATGTAACAGAAAAAAATAACCTGTGATCAAGAAATTCTAGAAATGATTATCTCAGTTACATTTTTAAGAATGTATCTTACGGTAAATAAAGAATGTCTGAAGGTGTTTATTGAGAAAATTATCTACATGTTTGGTATAAATACATAAAATACAAAAACGGTGTGTAAAGAAAATTAAGTTGCTTTTTCAAAACCTCAGCCTCCGTCCCTTGAAATTATAGTGTCCTGGGTATTCCACCCAAATATTTCTATGTAAGTAATATACAGGGGAGCATTTCACACTTTGCTTTATCTACTTAATACATCTTAAACCTCAATTTATGTACATTCATATAGATGTACTACTTCATTCTTGTTAACAACTGCATAGGATTTTATTGTATAGATGTGCCATAATTTTTTGTAGTAGTTCTCTACTGAAAAATTTAAATTAATTCCATCTTTTTCTATTATTAACAATGCTATTGTGCATAATCTTGTGTGTAACCTTTGCACACATATGTAAATATTTGTAGGAAAAACTCTATAGACTTGCTTCATTGCGGCATGTTAAATTTTGTTAGCTATTATTAGATTGCTCTCCCAAAAGGTTATACTGTCTCATGCTTCAGCCAACAATTATATCGGTTTACCCTAATCTCACCCTTGACAACACTTGTATATTATCAAATGTTTTAATATTTACCACTCCAATTACATTAGATTAGCAGATGAAGTTCTCCACTTTTCTTTTTTTTTTAGAGATGAGTCTTGCTCTGTTTCCCAGGGTGGACTGCAACGGCATGATCGTAGCTCACTGCAGCCTCCAGCTCCTGGGCTTATGTAGTCCTCTCTTCTCAGCCTCCTGAGTAGCTGGGACAGCATTCACACCACCATGCCCTGCTAATTTTTTATTTTTATTTTTATTTTTTGGTAGAGGTAGGGCCTTGCTATATTGCCCAGGCTGTCATTAAACTTCAGGCCTCAAGCAGTCCTCCTGCCTCTGCCCCCCAAAGTGCTGGGATTATTGGTGTGAGCCACTGCATCTGGCCCCAGTTCTCCACTTTTCTTCATTCCCAAGTCTATGTGACTTGTACAATGAATTAAATCCGCTTGAAGATATGGAAGCATAGTTTCAAAATATAAAAATACGAGGATTTTAGTTCAGTGTTTAGCAGCCTAGGGTGTTACTATATTGCTCATCACTGAAAGACTTTTTTAATTCCAGAAGTAAAAGAAAATTAAAACATGAAGATTATTTGCATTAATAATATTTTACTATAGATTTCCAACTTTTTAACCATTTTCTCATGAAATAGTTTATTCATTTACCAAGGCAGTTTTATGTAGAAGCGTGTACCTGTGCAAGAGTGTGGGCTTTCAGAGTACTGTATTTACAGCTTCAGTAGCAATTTAACTATGGAAACAAGAGCTAATGGGCACTGCCAGAAAAACCTAAAATAAGTCCACTTTAGACCTTCTGAATACAGCAAAATAAATATATATGAACAGATGAAAGGAAATTCTCTGAGGAGTAAATTGAAGAACTAAGGGACTCCACTGTGTACTTCAAAAATGTAAGATGGTTGTCAATTAATAAAACGAAAAATCAAAGATAGATTTTTCATAAAATATTTAATACTTAAGTACTGGAATAGGCTTTGAGATGTTTTATCTATATTACTTTCTGACAGTCTGTTACATGGGTAAATGTGGAACAGCTTAAAAGTTTCAAAAGTTAATTGTCACCTATTAAAATTATAGGTGACATTTATCAATGTATTATTTTTAAAATAATCTTTTACATTAATTACATAATTTTAGTTCTAGACCTGGAAGATAAATGATACACTTTTGGACAATTAAACCTATTATCAGTGTACTTTTGTATTAATTTTTTCTGTGTAACAATATTAACACAAATTTTACAGTTTATAAAAACACAGATTTATTTATGTCATAGTTTCTATAAGTCAGGAATCTAGGCACACTTCCACAGAGTCCTCAGCAAGCCTGCAATATAGGTGTCAGCCAGGGCTGAGTTCTCATCTGAAGGCTTGACAAGGGAACTATCTGCTTTCAAGCTCATGTGGTTGTTCGCAACATTCAGCTCCTTGCTGATTGGCAGCCAGAGGCTGCCCTGTCCATAGGGCATCTCACAAGATGGTGTCTTATTCCTTCAAAACTAAGAAGAGAGAATGTCCCTCAGCAAAATGTTATAGGTTTTTGTAACAGAAATGACATCCTTTGCCATAATCTCTTAATTAGAAGCAAGTTCCACATTCTGCTGCAGTCAAGGGGAAGAGATACAAAAAGGCATGAATACCAGGAGACAGGAATCATAGGGGCCACCTTAGAATGTGTTCACCACACTTTTCATAATTTTAATTCATATTATTTCCTGTAATAGCAAAAACTAAGCAGTCTCAATAGCCCTCTCACAGGATATTACAGTATTTCTTGTCAGTCATCTAAAACCTTTCTGAATTTGCTGAACTATATTTTTCTTCTACATCATGCAATAAATTCTGAGCTAACCAGCCAGAGCAATATGGCAAAACCCTGTTTCTACAAAAAAATATAAATATTTACTGGGTGTGGTGGCATGTACCTGTAGTCCCAGCTACTCAGGAGGCTGAGGTGGGAGGAGTGATTGAGCAAGGGAGGTTGAAGCTGCAGTGATCATGCCACTGGACTCCAGCCTGGGTGATGGAGCAAAATCCTGTCTCAAAAAGAAAATAAAAATTCTGAGCTTTTTTCTATGCAGGAATTGGCAAACTACAGCCTGCTAGCTGGTCACCTAGTTTTGTAAATAAAATTATATTAGAATATGGCCGTACTTATTCATGTGCACATTGTCTGCAGCTTCTTTTGTGCCACAAGGACAGAAATGATTAGTTGTAACAGAAACTGTATGAATCACAAGTCCTAAAATACTTGCTTTCTGATTCCTTAAGAAAAATTTTGCTGATCGCTGTTTTGTGTTACTATATTTGATATTCTACTAAACTTACTTTAGAGGACTGAAATAGGACAACTGATATCAGTCCTTTAGTAGAACCACCTGACCTTTAGTCCTGAAGCATTTAAGCTCTTACAATGTGTTCAGCACTCTTAGGCAAGATCAATCTCTAGATGTTGGTTGCATATGGAATAACCAGGAACAGTACATATATAACATGCAGATATAAGAAGTATGAAAAAGACTTAAATTGAATCAAAGTATGGTAGAAAGGTGTGATGAAGAGAAAAAATTGCTCATATGGAAAACTGTTAATCAGTACACAATAGAGGCTATCAACAGAGCATGCTTATGTAATAACTAGGTCCTTCTAAAGTAGAGAGAGTACATATTTAGGACTAGTGAGAAGGTAAGTTTGGCCTTCTTCCCCTGGATCTCTTGCTTCAACTACCTACTTGTAGAATTCACACTGTAAGACTTAAGGACCCTTATACCAGTTCCCAGAACAATAGTGTGTAAAGACCAGGCTATATACCTGTTACCCACTCCTAGGATTTTTGTTTGTTTAACTTTATGGCCAGCCAAATCTATCATGCTTCACCTCCTCGTTATCTTTGGTCATTATCTAAAACCAAATTAAGACCAAATCTAATTAAGCTGTTCCAGTGGTCTTATCTTTTATGTCTATACTACTCCGTATTTTTCTCTTTAAACTCGGTTTCCTATTTCCTTCTTTTCCTGACCTTTTCAGTTTGCCCTCTATAACACCTGTTTCATGTAAAATAAACTCTGATATCCTAAAATCTTATCCTTAAATATTTTATTGAAACATTTAACATTTATTGAGGATTTACTGTGTGCTGGGCAACATGCTAAGCCATTGACATGTATTGTATCACGTAATTTCACAACAATGAGAGGAAGTGTCTTTATAGGTAATGAAATTGAAGCTTTGAGAGAAGCCAGGTAACTTGCCCAAGATCACATATATAGCAGCTAAGATTCACAATGAAATTTCTCATGTTATACTAAAACATGATAACTTACCTTAAAAATCCCTTCTGGGGATGTTCCACCTTCTATATCATGTCATTGCTGCCATATATTGACTTCTTAGTTGTTTTTATTATTTATTAGAGACTATCACGATCTGTAACGTCAAGTAGGCTTTCAACACTGGCCAGAAAACTTTTGTATAAATCTGGTCACCTCTTTTTTATTTTCAGTAATCTCAGTGGCCTTTTAAACCTTCAGACATCTAACATAGTCTTCAAAAATCTAACATAGTTCTCCTTGAAGAGGTCCTTTACATCCCTAAACCACTGCTCAGTGAAATAAAAGAGGACATAAACAAATGGAAGAACATACCATGCTCATGGATAGGAATAATCAATATCGTGAAAATGGCCATACTGCCCAAGGTAATTTATAGATTCAGGGCCATCCCCATCAACCTACCAATGAGTTTCTTCACAGAATTGGAAAAAACTGCTTTAAAGTTCATATGGAACCAAAAAAGAGCCTTCATCTCCAAGACAATCCTAAGTCAAAAGAACAAAGCTGCAGGCATCACGCTACCTGACTTCAAACTATACTACAAGGCTACAGTAACCAAAACAGCATGGTACTGGTACCAAAACAGAGATATAGACCAATGGAACAGAACAGAGTCCTCAGAAATAATACCACACATCTACAGCCATCTGATCTTTGATAAACCTGAGAAAAACAAGAAATGGGGAAAGGATCCCCTATTTAATAAATGGTGCTGGGAAAATTGGCTAGCCATAAATAGAAAGCTGAAACTGGATCCTTTCCTTACTCCTTATACGAAAATTAATTCAAGATGGATTAGAGACTTAAATGTTAGACCTAATACCATAAAAATCCTAGAAGAAAACCTAGGTAATACCATTCAGGACATAGGCATGGGCAAGGACTTCATGTCTAAAACACCAAAAGCAATGGCAACAAAAGCCAAAATTGACAAATGGGATCTAATTAAACTAAAGAGCTTCTGTACAGCAAAAGAAACTACCATCAGAGTGAACAGGCAACCTACAGAATGGGAGAAAATTTTTGCAATCTACTTATCAGACAAAGGGCTAATATCCAGGACCTACAAAGAACTCAAACAAATTTACAAGAAAAAACAACCCCATCAAAAAGTGGGCAAGGATATGAACAGACATTTCTCAAAAGAGGACATTCATACAGCCAACAGACACATGAAAAAATGCTCATCATCACTGGCCATCAGAGAAATGCAAATCAAAACCACAGTGAGATACCATCTCACACCAGTTAGAATGGCGATCATTCAAAAGTCAGGAAACAACAGGTGCTGGAGAGGATGTGGAGAAATAGGAACACTTTTACACTGTTGGTGGGACTGTAAACTAGTTCAACCATTATGGAAAACAGTATGGCAATTCCTCAAGGATCTAGAACTAGAAGTACCATATGACCCAGCCATCCCATTACTGGGTATATACCCAAAGGATTATAAATCATGCTGCTATAAAGACACATGCACACGTCTGTTTATTGCAGCACCATTCACAATAGCAAAGACTTGGAATCAACCCAAATGTCCATTAGTGACAGACTGGATTAAGAAAATGTGGCACATATACACCATGGAATACTATGCAGCCATAAAAAAGGATGAGTTTGTGTCCTTTGTAGGGACATGGATGCAGCTGGAAACCATCATTCTCAGCAAACTGTCGCAAGAACAGAAAACCAAACACCACATGTTCTCACTCATATGTGGGAACTGAACAATAAGATCACTTGGACTCGGGAAGGGGAACATCACACACCGGGGCCTATAATGAGGAGCGGGGAGGGGGGAGGGATTGCATTGGGAGTTATACCTGATGTAAATGACGAGTTGATGGGTGCTGACGAGTTGATGGGTGCAGCACACCAACATGGCACAAGTATACATATGTAACAAACGTGCCCATTATGCACATGTACCCTAGAACTTAAAGTATAATTAAAAAAAAAAAAATCTAACATAGTATACTACTGTGATGACATCAAACAAAATGTCTTCAAACATCTAACATAGTATAGTACTTTATCTTAATCCTCTGGAATAACTTACAGTTATATCACACAGAAAAAAAATAGAGTTTTATCAGATGAGAACTCACCCAAGTTCCTAAAATCAATCCTCAAAACTTACCTCTATTCACAAATGCAAAGATATACTGTACCTTCTACTATTTGAGAATCATCTTTCATCTGCACTTTAAATTTCATCTCATTCTAACTTTCTAAGGACCTAGCAATATCAATTTCCCTTCTCTCCTTATCTTTAATCTCTTCCACTGTATTAATTTTTTTCAGTGTGTACTTTAACTATACTCAAATGTATTTTTAAGCTTTATTTAAAAACAAGGGGAACAACATCTTCCCTCTTAACCCTACCCCTTTCTCCACTATTGCTTTTTCTCTTCCCTTTCATAGCCAAACCTCTTGTATAGTCTGTACTTACATATTTTGTAATATTTCAGTCATTCCTCAATCTACTTCAAATACTACCATTTCACTGAAACCACCTTAATGACTTTCTCCCTGCTAAACCTAGAGGATACTTCTCAGCCCTCTCTCTAGACCTTTGCTTATGTTCTTTCTTGCTGCCTTTTATTTTCCTCTTAATTGTTTTTGAGGTCTCCACTTAGCCATCTCTTCCAGAAAGTTTTCTTTAACTGCTGCTTTCCCTTTACCTACACTCAGTATTCCTTCTGTATACTTCTGTAGTAGTCTTTATTTATGTTATCATGGTACTTATTACACATTTTTTTAATCAGGTAATCATGAAATTGCCTGATCACGATTACTTATTTAATAGACTGAAAGCTCTGTAACCATGGGAGCCATGTAGGAGCATAATGAATGAATGAGTGACTCAAAAGCCTGGATAAAGGCAATTAAATTATATTAGTAAGAAATAGATAGTCATGGAGTGTTTTGAGCAATTAAGAAATATTATGATGGATACACTGCAGAAATAAAGTAAAAATTTGAAGTGATGGAAACTACTCATTGCCCTAATCTAAACATGAGGTAATGTTTGTTACTATACTTTTAAGACTTTTGTCATAAATTTGCTATTTCACTTTTCTACTTCTTTATTTCAGTATGTATATTGAATTTGAAATGTTTAACTGGTTATGCTTAGACTGCACTGATATGAAACACTATTTTTCTACATTTTTCCTCACTTAATAGGTACCTCTTAAGAAAGTCAATTTCTATTTCTGTGCTATGTACGTGTGTAGGTGATGAAGGAGAGACAGAAAATAGGATGATTCCCAGATTTTTATCCTGGGAAAGTTTAGAATTAGGACCATTAAGTGAGTTAGAAAAGGAAAAGAATGAGCAAATATTGAGGTAAGGTAAAGAATTCAGGTTAAACATAATAACTTTTAGGTACTAGTGAAAAACCCAAGTCATTCAACCTAATAGAAAGTTAGATTTTTCTGGCATGAAATTTAGGCTAGAGAAAAAGATTTAGGAGTTTTCAAAGTTATTTAACTGTGTTATTCAGTGTGTGTTTTAGTGTTGTCATAGACAAGTGGCGGATTCCCCAGGTTTATACTTGAGGATCTAGGATGGAACTTTGGGAGATCTCTTAATTCCCTGAAATTACATGAAAATTTGTTTTTGACTGTGTGTGTGTGTGTGTGTGTGTGTGTGTGTATTCTTTTTTTTCTTGAGAAGGAGTCTTGCTGCGTTGCCCAGGCTGGAGTGCAGTGGTGTGATCTTGGCTCACTGTAACCTCCGCCTCCCAAGTTCAAGCAATTCTCCTGCCTCAGCCTCTTGAGTACCTGGGACCACAGGTGCACGCCACCACACCCTGCTAATTTTTGTATTTTTGGTAGAGACAGGGTTTCACCATTTTGGCCAGGCTGGTCTCGAACTCCTGACCTCAGATGATCCACCTGCCTCGACCACCCAAAGTGCTGGAATTACAGGTATGAGCCACCATGCCCGGCTTTGACTGTGTTTATTTTTAGAGTAGCATGTATAATGCATCAAATGTTCAGAGTTGGTTTGAGACTCAAAATACTAAGAACAACTAGCGTAAAAAGAAAACTGTTCCAAAATCTAAAGCCTATGCTTATCAGTAAGAAATAGTTAAAGGAAAGTAAGCTCATGAAAAAAAGTTGAGAGCATAGCCTCTGGAATCTGTCTAAATTCAAACCATGGCTCTGCTGTTTACTAGCTATAGGACCCTAGGTAAGTGCTTACCCTCTCTGTGCCTCAGTTTCTTTATCTGTAAGGTAGGGATTAATAGCATTTATCTTAAAATGTTATTGTGAGGGCCAGGTGCGGTGGCTCACACCTGTAATCCCCACACTTTGGGAGAGTGAGGCTGGCAGATCACCTGAGGTCAGGAGTTTGAGACCAGCCTGGCCAACATGGCGAAACCCCATCTCTACTACAAATACAAAAATTAGCTGGGCATTGTGGCAGGCACCTGTAATCCCAGCTACTCAGAAGGCTGAGGCAGAAGAATCGCTTGAACCCAGGAGGTGGAGGTTGCAATGAGTCAATATTGTGCCACTGCACTCCAGCCTGCATGACAGAGTGAGACTCCGTCTGGAAAAAAAAAAAAAAAAAAAAAAAGTTATTGTGAGGATTAAATAAACCAATGCATGAGAAGTGCAGTGCCGTGTTTAGTATAGAGTTAGTGCTGTTTGCTATTAGAGTTAGTGCTGTTTGCTTATTGTGAGGATTAAATAAACCAATGCATGAGACGTGCAGTGCCGTGTTTAGTATAGAGTTAGTGCTGTTTGCTATTAGAGTTAGTGCTGTTTGTTATATTAGCTGTTTGCTATTTTTTAACCATATGTTAAGTACCCTAGAATTGGTGAGTGTAGCCTGCAGTGAGAAAAAGAAGACAAAGTCTTAAGTTTTCACTTTCCCACAATTGGAGTGAGCCACCTCCTTGCAGGCCCAAAGAACTAGCACAGATACTTCCTCGTATCTCCACCACTGTCACTGCCATAACCAGGCAATAAAGTCAAGGACTGGAGAAAGCAGGAGTACATTTATGGTAAAAAGTGAGGCAAGTGAGGGCATACACCTCCAAGGCCATCAGTCGTAGACATTGAAGTTGCTTGCAAGAAGCAGAACTTGACATTCCTGTTTCCCAGCCAATTCCTTGCTAACTTCTAGAACCTCCAAGCTCATCAAAGTGAATAGTGCAGAATGAGAGTTATTAGGACAGCCTGCTTTATATTTGCTGGATTTTGTCAACATTGTCAAACATTAAGACTATTTCCTGTTTCTAATACAGGAAAAGGAGGGGGGCCTGATAGAATAGATTGTGTAAACAAACACAGCTAGAAGAATAATGACAGTAATAGTATTTCCAAAGAGAGACTGAGGATGAATTACTAGCCGCCAAAACACTAGATTTTACCTCTTTGCAGGGTTCTTCAGTGACATATAGGGCCAGTATGAAGTAAGGTACCACCCACAAACCACACTTACCATCTACATGGAAACCACCATAACTTTAGAGGGTATAAGCAGCAGACTTAATACACCAGGTCAGAGTGAGGCTAGGGACATCTCTCTACCTGTGACAGACAGGCAGTTACAAAAACTGATCTCTGCCACTCTTTTGCTCTACTTTCCCGGTGTAGGAGCTAGGACTTGAAGAAAAGACTTGTAGAAAGAGGTGTCTTAGAACTTCCTTTTCTCGCTGCTACCCCCTCTCCTTAACACCGCCCCACTAAGTATTTCAAGCCACAAGCCTTAGTGGAAAATGTTGTATTGACTGTTGACTAAGTTTTTAACTGGACAGTCAAGTTTTAATAACTGAAACTAGTGAGAATCATGGAAGCAGCTCCGGATGTCATTAAAAGATGAGAAAAGAAAGATTTGGCTTGCATAGCTGAAAGTAGTGACTAGCAAAAAGTACATAAAATCATTCCATATGTATATAACAAAAACTTGAGAGCTCTATATAAACCATTTACATACACAAAGAATGGCTAAAGAGACAGGAGCAAAGTTATAAAAACTGGGAAAATGTGGGAAGGGAGTATACAGTAGTTTCATGAAAAAAATTGTCAATGGTAATAGTTGTCATAGATAAGTAAGGTAAGGATTTGCAAATATCCAACAAATTACACAATTATAAAATAATTGGTGTTGGAGAGCAGTCTTGGTAGAGTGATGATACAGCTCATTTGGACTTTTGTATTAAGAAAAAAAATGATATTCCTGTTGTTTCTGTCCACTAGGCTTTGTTCCACTCTTTGGAGCCATAATGTACAAATGATATTCCTTTTCCATTTTATAGTCCAACAGATATTTGAAGACAGCTACCTTATGTCTCTTGGGTCTGTTTCTTTAAGCTAAATATTTCCATTTCTCGTGTCACATACTTTCAGCTCCCTTCACCATCACTATTTTTGAAGATGCTTTAGTTTGTGTAAGTCCCCAAACTGAATATATTATCATCAGGTGGGTTGACTACTGTGGAATAGAACAGGACAAGTATGTCTCTGAACCTAGAAATTAGACCGTTAATTCAGGCCAAAATTACATTTGCTTTTTGGCAGTTCTGTCACATCATTATCATTTTTACTTGCCCAGTGTTAGGGGAATTCACTAAATAGATTAATTAAATGCTTATTGTGCAACCTCAAAATTTGTTTCACAAAATTGGTAATTTTCAGCTTGATGAGTTTAGTGTTTTTGCTAATCCCTAAGTAGGTGATCTTCCTATTAGTGTTTCCTGCCTCATAGGATTCTTTGAAAAAATAGAAGTGATAACTATTATAGAATGTATGTCTATATGTGTATACAATGGTATGTTTTCAAACTGTAGTAGATGTGGATGATTTATAAGACAAGATCGATTTTTGTTTGTTGTTTTTTCCCCTAATTAATTCTACAAATATTAAGTATATGTATACTATGTGCCCAGCACTAGAAATATGATAATAGGATGCATTCTCTGCCATAACAATCTTTTAGCTTTATGGAGGAATTTCAGGAGTGTTTATTAAATACTACTAGGGGTAAAGAGGGTGCTCCAGAGCAGACTGATACCTCACTCAGCCTTGAGTAAAGCTTCTCAATGATGGTGCCACCTAATCTTGGTCTGGAAGGATGTGAGCAAATTAGTTAGCCAAAGTTATGAAGGAATTTATACAAGGGTCCTGAGGCAAGAAGGCTGGTGCCAACAAGTAGTTTCCTGTCCCTGGGGTTTATGAGATATGGAAGGGGGGAAGTGTTGAGAAAGAAGGCAACACAACATTTAGAGAGGCTTACATGGCTTGCTTTTTGGGTGTTTTTCTCTTGAGAGCAACGAAAAGCCATTTAAGTTTTTGAAACGGGAGTGACAAGACTAGATTTGCTCTTTAGAAAAAGAATACTCTTGAGTATTGTGGAGAATAGATTGGAGGGAGGAGTAAGGTTAGAAGTACAGGGACCAATTGGGAGGCTGATGGTGAGAGTTAAGGATGCATTGAACTACATTATTGTCAGTAAAGACGGAAGGAAATGGATGGATCTTAAAGATTTAGGAAGTTGAATGATTATTTGTGGGGATATAAAGGAAAGGGAAGAGCTGAGAATGAAAAACATAGTAGCTAACATTTATTGACCACTTAATTATGCACAAGGCACTGATTTAAGTATTTCATCTTTGCCACAGTCTTATGAGATAGGTATAATTTTATTATTCCCTTATTATAGTTGAAGAAACCTGAAGCCCAAAGCAAATGGTTACCAAGTAACTTACCAAATTAGCATGTTACCACCGGAAGACGGGCAGCAAGGAAGAGGAAAAAAATACGGTTTCCCCTTTGGACATGTCATGAAATTCTGTTGGCACATTAAAGATAAGATAAGATAACATAAAACATGTTTGCTAAGTACTATGTCTAGTTAATAATATGCAAATAAATAGCAATGATGTCAATGCCTGGAGCTTAGCACGGAGAAAGTGGAGCTAGAGACAAAGAAAAGATCACTAAGGATAGTATGGGGAGTAAGAAATAATTCAGAACCCTCACTCATTTAAGAGATAGATAGAAAAAGACAACTGTGACATCTAGTTTGTTTATTATCCTTCATTACTCATAAATCACCCAGTTTTTTAAATTATCTGTGAGTACATATCCCTACTTTAAGTAGTACTGATCTGATTCAGTTCATTCTCTCACTTGAGTATTGTAATATGCATCCTTAATTTTATGAATGTTTTAATTCTTCTAATTAAATAGTTTAGGTTTCTTTTTCTCATTACTAAAATTTGTTAAACCACAGTCATGTATATTTTATTTTTATTTTTTAATTTTTATGCTCTCAGGGTGTACAAGTACAGATTTCTTTTTTTTTTTTTTTTTTTTTTTTGAAATGGAGTTTTGCTCTTGTTGCCCAGGCTGGAATGCAATGGCATGATCTCAGCTCACTGCAACTTCTGCCTTCCGGATTTAAGTAATTCTCCTGCCTCAGCCTCCCAAGTAGCTGGGATTACAGGCTTGTACCACCACGCCTGACTAATTTTCTATTTTTTTTTTTTTTAGTAGAGACAGGGTTTCACCATGTTGGTCAGGCTGGTCTTGAACCCCTGACTTCAGGTGATCCACCCGCCTCGGCCTCTTAAAGTGCTGGGATTATAGGCGTAAGCCACCACGCCTGGCCACAAGTACAGATTTCTTACATGCATGTGTTGCACAGTGGTGAAGTCTGGCTTCTTCATGTACCCATCACCCAAATGGTGAGCATTGTACCCAATAGGTATTTTTCAACCTTCACCCCCTTACCACTCTTCTACCTTTTATAGTCTTCACTGTCTGTTATTCCACTCTGTATGTCCATGCAGCCTTTGTCATTTATAAGTAAAAACATGTGGTATTTGGTTTTCTGTTTCTGAGTTATTTCATTTAGGATAATGACCTCCAGTTTCATCCGTGTTGCTGCAAAAGACATCTCATTCTATTTTATGGCTGAGTAGTATTGTTAGGGGTGGCTTATATCCCGGTAACTGGTGGCAAATCCGTATGGGTCTGCAGCAACCTCAATTCTTGCCTCCTCAGAAGAAAGAATTCAACTGAGGCGCATAAGGCTGAAAAAGAGACCAAGGCCAGTTTCAGAGCAGGAGTGGAAGTTTATTAAAAAGCTTTAAAACAGGAAAGTACACTTGGAAGAGACTCAAGCGGGCATCTTGGAGGTCAAGTGCAGGGTTTGACCTTTTGGCTTCAGGTTTTACATTGCTGACATACTTCGGGCATTTTGCGTCCCTCTTCCCGTGATTCTTCCCTTGGCGTGAGCTGCTTGCATGTGAGGTGACCTGCTAGCACTTAGGAGATGAGCATGTGCGGTGTGTTTACTGGAGTTGTAGACATGTTCACCGGAGTTGTAGATATGTTCACCTTAGGCGTTCTTCCCTTTTGTGGTGGACTACCCCGGGAAAGTCATACTCCGTCATTTTTGCCTTTTAATGCACATGCTTAAGCTTACTCGCCCAATTCCTGAGATCTTATTGGAAGCTGCCAGTTAACAGTTTCATTGGGAAACTGCTGCTCTCTCCCTAGCATCGACTGCGACCAGTTATCATTTTAGAGAGGCAGTGTGACAACTGCTGGACCATCACCTGATGGTCCCTGGACATTCTTGGTGGATTGGGGGAGCCTCTCCTGCCCTGCTCCTGCCTGGCTATCTACTGTTAACAGTATTCTGTGGTATTTATACTACATTTTCTTTATCCAGTCATCTGTTGATGGACACTTGAGGTGATGCCATATCTTTGGTATTGTGAATACTGCTATGATAAACATATGAGTGCAGGTATCTTTTTTATGTAATTATTTCTTTCCCTTTCAGTGTAACCAAGTAGTGGGATTGCTGGATTGAATGGTAGTTCTATTTCTAGTTCTTTGAAAAATCTCCATACTGTTTTCTATATGGATAACAGAATAAATTAGTACAAATTTACTTTGTGCTAATTATAAAATATTTATATTTTATATAAATTTATTCCCACAAACAGTGTATAAGCATTCCTCATTTACATTTTAAAGAGAGAAAAGTGGCATTGTTATACCACTGTTAAATATTTTTACTTTATGCAAGTTAAACCCTGCTGTTCAGCTACAACCATGTAGAGCCTGTAGACCAGGTTAAAAGATTTAGTTCTTTTTCTCAAGAGCAATGAGGAACCACTGAAAAGTTTTTATCATTTATTTATTTATTTATTTATTTATTTATTTTTGAGACGGAGTTTCGCTCTGTCACCCAGGCTGGAGTGCAGTGGCGCGAGCTCGGCTCTCTGCAACCTCCGCCTCCCACATTCACGCCATTCTCCTGCCTCAGCCTCCTGAGTAGCTGGAACTACAGATGCCCGCCATCATTTCCGGCTTTTTTTTTTTTTTTTTTTTTTGTATTTTTTAGTAGAGACAGGATTTCACCGTGTTAGTCAGGATGGTCTCGATCTCCTGACCTCATGATCCGCCCACCTCAGCCTCCCAAAGTGCTGGGATTACAGGCCTGAGCCACCGCGCCTGGCCTGAAAAGTTTTAAGTAGGAAAATGAGATGATCAAGTTCACATTTTGCAGATGTTACTACTAAATTGAAGGAGGAGGATTAGGGTGGATGCAAAGAAATGAGAGAAAATTACAGTCATTTAGGTAAGAGTTTTGTGTTTTTTGTTTGTTTGTTTTGAGACGGAATCTCGCTCTGTCGCCCAGACTAGAGTGCAGTGGCGTGATCTCGACTCACTGCAACCTCTACCTTCTGGGTTCAAACCATTCTCCTGCCTCAGCCCCCCGAGTAGCGGGGACTACAGGCGCCTGCCACCACGCCCAGCTAATTTTTTTGTATTTTTAGTAGAGATGGGGTTTCACCGTGTTAGCCAGGATGGTCTTGATCTCCTGACCTCTGCCTGCCTTGGCCTCCTAAAGTGTTGGGATTACAGGTGTGAGCCACCGTGCCCAGCCAGGTAATAGTTTTTAGTAGTATGACTAGTGGAATGACATTAGCATGGAGGGAAGTAATCACATTCCACAAATACTTCGATACTTTGATAATACATTTCACAGGATTAGAAGGATGGGGAGAGAGGTAGATTGGGGGGGGGGTGTGTGAGAGAGAGAGAGAGACAGAGAGAGCGATATTAGGTATAAATTCTGGCTTTCTGAAAACTGAAAGAGGACCACATTTGGTGGAAAAAAATAATGAGTTACCGAGTTTCATCTTGGGCATGTTGGCCCTGAAGCATCCTTATTCTTCTGTATTTAGTACTAGTAAAACCCTAAAAGCAGCATGAAAAGTCCATGGTAAGGGGGTATAGCTAAATAAAGTATGTTCATAAATTTTCTAGAATATTATTCAGCCTTAAACACGTTGGGTACAAGACTATAAAGCATGTTAGATTAAGTGAAAAAAGTAGGATACCAAATCCAATAATCACCGAAAACATAGAAAAAGTACTGAACAGAAATAGAGCAAACTTTACACAATGATTATTTGAGGATTGTGGGTGAATTTTTTTAAATTTAAATTTTCCATCTTGTAAAAATACCAATCTTAGAAATTAAAAATTGTAATATCAGGTTTGTTTCGTACATCATTGATTTATAATGGTTTAAATGGTTGCTTCTCTAAACTGACTTAATAGTAATTACTTCAGGTAAAATGAATTCTTTTTTAAACATGACTTTCTAGTTAGTTCTAAAGTTGAGTGGAGGTGAATTCTTAGTTGTACAGCGTAAGCAATTTTTACAGCTGTGTTAATCAGTAGTCAGTGCTGATCATCTCTCCCATAGTTGTCTCTGCTAGCTTTTCCATCTGTCAGCTGTAAGCAATGCAGAAGCATTGAAAACATTTTCCTTCGCCGTAACACGCTAAAATTCTCATAAAATGTCCATAAACATTAAGTACATTTTGTGAGTGATGAATAATGTTAAAGAACTAGCTATGTGTTTTAATATATAAAATTAGACTTTGTGTAAATTGACTATACTTTTAATCATGGATTTTCTCTAAGATAATGTGCTAAGAAGATATCTAAACAATTCAACACCTGATATTTTGGTCGTACTTTAGGGAATTGTTTTAATAAATAAACGTTATTTAATTTTAATTTATGTACAATGAAATGCACCCATTTGTTTATTTATTTTATTGAATTATTTTTGAGCCAGGTTCTCGTTCTGTTCCCCAGGCTGGAGTGCAGTGGCACAATCATGGCTCACTGCATCCTTGAGCTCTTGGGGTCAAGGGATCCTCCCGCCTCAGCCTCCCAAGTAGCTAGGACTACCAGTGCATATCACCACACCCAGCTAATTTTTTATTGTTTTTTGTAGAGCTGAGGTATTGCTTTATTGCTCCTGCTTGTCTCAAACTCCTCACCTCAAAGCCATCCTGCCACCTCGGCCTCCCAAAGCATGAGGATTACAGAAGCAATTGACTGTGCCAAGCCCATTTACTTATTTTAGTGACTTTTTACAACTGTATATACTCATGCAGCCACCACCACAATCAAGATATAAAACACTTCTGTCACCATAAAGTGTTTCCTGGTACTCAAGTTTCCTGGCCCCAAGCACCTAATCTCTCCTTTCTGTCACTAGTGATTAAGTTTGCTTTCTATAGAATATCATGTAACTGCAATTTTGCCATACGTACTTTTTTGTATCTGGCTTTTTTCACTTAGCATAATTTTTTTTTGAGATTTATCCATGTTGTTGCATGTATAGTCAGTCCTCTGTATTAGCATGTACCACATCCTTGGATACAGAGGGCAAAATGTAAGGTACTAAGCATCTTTGGATTTTGGTATCCATGGGGTATCCTAGATATCCCATCCTGGATGTCCTTCGTAGCCAATCCCCTGTGGATACCAAGAAACTACTGTAAATTAGTAGTTTATTTCTTTTTATTGCTGAATAGTAATCCATTTATGAATCTATCATTTGTTTTCTCCATTCAGCAAGCAGTTGATGGACATTTTACTTGTTTTCAGTTTTTGGCTATGAAAACAAAAGCTGTCATAAACCTTCTGTATAAATCTATGCAAACATGTATTTTCAACTCTCATGGGTGAATACCCAAGAGTAGAATTGCTGGATCCTATAATAAGTGTATGTTTAACTTTTTTGGAAACTGCCAAACTGTTTTTGTTTTGTTTTGTTCTGATTTGAGATGGAGTCTTGCTCTGTAACCCAGGCTGGAGTGCAGTGGCGTGATCTCAGCTCACTGCAACCTCCGCTTCCCAGGTTCAAGCGATTCACCTGCCTCGGCCTCCCGAGTACCTGGGATTATAGGCATGCACCACCATGCCCAAGTAATTTTTGTGTTTTTAGTAGAGACGGGGTTTCGCCGTGTTGGCCAGGCTGGTCTCAAACTCCTGACCTCAAGCAATCTGCTTGCCTCAGCCTCCCAAAGCGTGGGGATTACAGACATGAGCCACCACATCTGGCCTGCCGAACTGTTTTCTAATGTAGTTACAATGTTTTGCAATGCCACTAGCAATGTTGGAGCATTTTATTTGCTCCATATACTTGTCAGCTAAACATCTTTTAATATGTTTTTTGGCTATTCATGTATCTTTTTTTGTAAAGGATGTGTTCACATCTTTTGCTTATTTTTATGTTGTCCAGTTTGTGTTCTTATTGCATTATGAAAGTTGCTAAAATATATACTGGATACCAGTCCTCTACTGTAGATATGTATTGCAAATATTTTCTATCTGTAGTTTGCCTTTTTTAAAACTTCCTGTTAGCTGTCTTTTCAAAGGCAAATTGTAAAAATTTTTATGAAGTTTAATTTATTCATTTTTTTTCTCCAGTTCATGCTTTCATGTCCTAAGAAACGTTTGCCTACTCCAAGGTTGTGAAGAAGGCATTTTCTTCTAATAGTTTTAATTATTTCAGCTTTTTAAAGTCTGTGATCCATTTCAAGCTAGTATTTATTACTAGTTCAAGAGATAAGATGGAGGTTTTTGCTGTTTTTTGATTGAGTATCCTATGAGGCAAGATTGAAGTTTTTATTGCTTTTTGTTGTTTAAATATGGATATTCAGTTATTGCAGGACCATTTGTTACGAAAAATTATTTCTCCACCTTTATCAAAAACCAATTGTATGGATTTATTTCTGGACTCTATTCTTTCCCACTGATCTATATTTCTGTCCTTTTGCTAATTCCACATTACCTTGATGGCTGTAGCTTTATAGTAAGTCTTGAAATAAAATAGTAAATCTTCCAACTGTGTTCTTTGTTCAAATTTCTTTGACTGTTGTATTAGTCCCTTCTCGCACTGCTCTAAAGAAATACTTGAGACTGGGTAATTTGTAAGGAAAACAGGTTTAATTGGCTGATGGTTCTGCAGGCTGCACAGGAATCATGGCTGGGTTAGGAAACTTACAATCATGGCCAAAGGCAAAGGGGAGGCAGGTACATCTCACATGGCAGGAGCAGGAGGAAGAGAAAGAGTAGGGAGGTGCTACACACTTCTAAACAACCAGATCTCATGATAACTCACTATCATGAGAACAGCACCAAAGGGAAATCCACTCCCATGAACCAATCACTTCCCACCAGGTCCCAGCTCCAACACCGGGGACTACAATTTAACATGAGATTTGGGCAGGGACACAGACCCAAACCATATTAACTGTATTCTATGACCTTGGATTTCTTTGTAAGTTTTAGAATTACCTTGTCAATTTCTCCAAAAAGCTTACTGGGATTTTTATTGGGATTCCATTAAATCTACAAATCAATTTGAAGATTTGAGTCTTCTATCCCATGAACATGATATATCTCTCCATTTATTTAGGTCTTCTGTACTCTCAGAATGTTTTGTACTTTTCAATGTAGAACTAATTCTTATACATATTTTGTTGAATTTATCCAAAATATTTAATTGCAAGTGAGATTTCTAAAATTTCAGTTCCTATTATTTGTTACTATTATGTAGAAGTACAATTAATGTATTAGTATAGTATAATTAGTATAGTATTAATATAGTATAATTCTTTAAATACTATAAAGCCAAATCCAGGAATATGATATATATTAGTATATAAAATATATTAATGCAATATAATTATAGAATAATTATAATTCTATATATTATAGTAATGACAATATAATTATAATTATTATATTGCATCTCTATATAATTATATAACTACAATATAATTATATTGTATTATATATTTATATGATTATAATCTATCATGTATAATTACCATAATTTTGTTTTAAATGCCATAAAACCAAAGTCAGTAATATTACATAGCTAAGACCTTCCATACGATATTGATTAGAAGTAGTGAAAGTAAATATACCTCCATTTTTCCCAATCTCAGAAGAAAAGCATTGCATCTTACCATTACATATGATGATATCTATAGGTTTTTTGTAGATCCCATGTGTCAAGTTGAAGATGTAATATTACTGGATTTGGTTTTACAGTATTTAAAACCAAATTGTACTAATTATATGTAATATAAATATATATTCTATTACTGGATTTGGTTTTATGATATTTAAAGAACTATTTTCATATATTTTTGTGAGGTATATTAGTCTGTAGCTTTCTGTTTCTGTGGTATCTTGGTCTAGTTTTGGTATTGGGGTAATACTGGCCTCATAAAATGAGTTTAGAAGTGTTTCATCCTTTCCTCTTTTCTGAAAGAGTACATGTAGGATTGGTATAATGACTTCCTAAAATTTGATAATGATGTGTAGTTTTGTAAAACTCTTTGATTTTGATGTTAGAGTAATAATGGGCCTATAAAGTAGGAATTGTTTCCTTTTCCTTTTTGCTGAGTTTAAGTACTGGTATTGTTTTTTCCTTAAAATGTTTAAATTTACTAGTGAAGTTCCCTATAACTGAAGTCTGTATATATGTGCAGGGGGTAATTTTGTGGATATCAAAGTGATATAGTAGTTGGAGAATGATGTCTGGAGCCAGAAAGTCTGTTAAAAGTACTTAGTTCTCATTGACTCTCTTTACAAGTCTTAGCTTATCTAACTGTGCCTCAGGAATACACAATTATTGTTCCACCTCATATAATTGTTTTAAGGGAAAAAAATATAAAAACATATGAGTGTGCTTGCTATTTGATACCCATTTGATTCTTTTCTTGCTATATGTTTCTAACTGCAACTTTTCCTTTTTTACAGAGGAGGATAAATATAATATTTACTCACCTTTGCTCTTCAAGTGTTTCCTGGCAGAAGGAATTGTCAATGGGCATACTTTGTTGGTTGCATCTGCTAAAGAGGATCCTGCCAACATTTTACAGGTATAGAATATATGAACTTAATATTGCATTTTGAATGGTAAACAAGATATATGTTTGTATATATACAAACTATATTTAAATGCATTAACGGGATTATACATTTTTTAAAATCTCAGTAAAAAGTATCAAATTTATTTGAACATAGAGTTATATTTTAAAGTAATGTTCTTGAACAATTTTTTAAAACTTCATATGAGAGGTGGGGAAACATTAAGCTAATAAAAACTGACACTAAGTAAAATTACTGGACCAGGCATTCACAAAAGTCATGCTTAATAGCAAAAATTCTAGTTTACACTTCTTATCGAAGAAAGGGGAAAATATCCTTTAATTTTTTTGCTTCTAATTATAACATCTTCATTTTGACTACTACTATGGCAAAGCAAATTTTCCAAAGTCTAAGTTTTCTATACTGCTAACAAAGTATGGGTTAACTGTTGCTCTTAAGAAGCCTTTAAAAGAAACTTGGAATTCGAATTTTCAGCCTGAAACTGTTATATAAAGTATAGGAAATCACTACTATATGAGTTAAAGCAAATAATGGAATAAAAACAAAAGGCACATCTATATAATCAGCAAATTGGCTGATAAGACATTTTAAATATTTTACATTTCTACTTAGCACAAGCAAAAATAAACTGATTCCAAGGCACTACAATATTTGCCATTTTTACTGCAAGCTTTAGGCAATTTTTTTTTCTTTTAATTTTGAAGAGATGAGGTCTCACTATGTTGCCAGGCTGGTCTTGAATTCCTGGCCTCAAGGGGTTCTCCTACCTGGGCCTCCCAAAGTTCTGGGCTTACAGGTATGAGCCACCACATCCAGCCTAGTGCAAGCTTTAATCATAGTTTCATTCTAAATGTATCTAAGGAAATTCAAATGTTCATACATAAAAAAATTATTATATCTGATAGGTAATACTCTACACTGTCATGATAATAAGAGAACTCTGGAAAACATTACATGAAGCAAAACAATTGCAGATTGTTTGGTAATTATGTTACCAATATGCCAGAGGTATAAATCAGAAGAGTCAGATACTAGAAGTACACATTGATTAATACTAGTTTTCTTGGAGAATGCTACAAATGATTCTCTTCCATGATAAAATATGTCATTAATGTACCGAATCTTTAAGCCAAAGCACACTTTTTTCCTCAGAGAGGACACTTTTTTAACTTTTAGAATTCTTAGTTTCTTTGTCCATAACAGAATCCTAATTTAAGCCATTATTTGAATAGAGTTAATAATCTAAAGTCATTTTTCCATAGGATATTTTAATTTTAGTACATAGTTTGCAAAATGGCAAATTAGTCATTTATAAGGAATTTGTAACATAATAAATACTAATTCATAATACCTGTGAACAAAAGCCAACAAACTTCTTTGCCTTAGTATAAAAGTTACAATAATGCTGAGGTCAAAACTAACATAATTCGTTCATATGATTCAGATTTTGCTTGTTAAATAATACTACTATAAAATCCAAAGCAGAAACCTGTATATAATTGATTTTCCTCTGATTGTAGGGCTTATTTTTTTTAATCACTTTTTTAGTTGTTTACTTTTTACGATATTTTTTGGTGTTTTCTTTTGCTCTTTTTCCTGCCTTTTATCATCTTGGCCAACTTCCGGACAGTGCTACACTTGCTAGGAGCAGTGGAGTAAAGGCCAAAACCATTGTTGTAAGTAAGCTATACAGGTTCTTCATGGCATATTCCACAATATACTGAGACTAAGATTTTATATGAAACATCTATATGGCCATTATAGGAAAATTTTGCCAACCAGAAGCAGAAATACCTATATATGCTTTTTAAAATAAAGTGTTTTATTTTTATTTTTTCCTCTTTCAACCCAGGTAGCTGATGTTAAAAATTTTCAGTTTGCTTTAGAGAATACTTTAATTTCAAAACTAATCCCTGACATCTTTCTTAGGGGTGCCTTGAATTTGTACAAGTTAGTATTAAAAATCTCAGTGTACTTTATGTATCCTTCTTTAGATGATGTGAGGGAGTTTGAAGCTGTAAAAGAAATATTACCTTTTCATCAAGCTTTCATAAAATAGCCAGTCATTTATGGAAGTAATTGTGTGTTGCAAAGACTTAGTCATACAACAATTTTATGGTGTAGGAGAATAAAATATAAAACTATAGTTAAAAACAAAACAGACTCTTAAAAAGTACACCATGTCTGACCCAGTTGCATATGTCTGACCAAGACAGATTAATAAAGTCCAGATTTCTCCTCATGCCTGAAACAGCTGGAAAAAAAAAAAAAGCAGCACAGAATATAAGAAATAACAGTTTTCAAAACACTTGGCATCAGATAATAAAAGTGATTCCTAGATATACAAAACAAAGAAGGCAAACCCTATAACTTCCCTACCTTACTGAGTACAGTGTTTCTGAGCCACAGTGCAAAGAAGAGAAACACAAGATAAGATGACCTTCAGGCGGCACAGCTAGGAACACAACGAGGTCAAGGAAATTCTGTTTATAATCAGAGTACCTGAATGGGAAGTACCTGAATACATCAAGTGAGTTAGAGATCTGCATAGGGTCTCCCTCTAGTCTTCAGTTGAGTGCTCACCTGTACATGTACATGAGGAAATGGCCTGAGGCTAGAAAAGGAACTACCTGACAATATTAGAAGTAACAATCCCCAGGGCCAACAGTAATTCCTGCTCCCACATGCCAGAGTGAAAAACTTCATGATTCATGAGATGTCAGGTGGGGTATTTAGAAGAGTTTTGCATTGGTAAAGAGCAAAATTATCCCCAGTTTATAAAACACTGCTCTGGTCCTGTCCAATGAGGCTTAAAAACAAGGTCTGAAGTAACCAGCTGTTTTCAAGTAACTTAACTGTGTCCCAGTCCAAAGCTCAAAGTACGGTAATATTAAAGTGTCCAGCACTCAACAGGATAAAATATTCTGTGTCTGGTTTCCAATTAAAACATAGTAGACATGCAAAAAATAAGAAAATATAATTTTAATAAGGGGAAAAGTCAAAGCAAAAAAGAAATGTCATGATAGAGTTAGCAGATGAAAACATAAGTTTTATTATAAGTATATTCTAAATATTCAATAAGCTAGAAGGAAGATTAAACATGTTAAATGGAAACATGGAAGATGTAAATATAAACACATGTTAAACTTCTAGAGATGAAAACTACAGTGACTGCAATGAAAAATACAGTTGAGGTGCAAAGTGGATTAGACACTGAAAAAGAAAAGGCTAGTAAATTTGAAGACATGGCATTTAAAATTATACAAGATGAAACCTGCAAAATAGACTGGGGAAAGAAAAGGATGTTTGCATTAGTGAGCTATAAGATAACTTAAGGGTCTCCAACAGATTGGACTCTGTGAAGGGAGAAGGAGTGGTACAGAACAAATATTTGAAGAAATAAGGAATGAAAGTATTCCAGAAATAATGAAAAATATACCACAATTCTAAGGTGTCTGGCAAACGCCAAGTTTTAAAAGTCCTGAAGAAAACAACATCAATGCACATCATAATCAAATTTCTTGAAACAAGTGATAAAGAGAAAATCTTGAAAGTGACCAGAGATAAAAGCACATTACATAGATAGAACCAAAGATAAGAATGACAGCTGACTTTTAGTTTTAGGCAATACAAACCAGAAAACAAGGAGGAAGTCTTTAAAATGCTAAAAAATAAAAATAAAAACATGCTATCAATTCAGAATTCTATACTCAGCAAACATCTTTCATAAACAAAGATTTCGCAATTTTAAAAGGTTGTTTTTTATGAAAGCAAAATAAAGACTTTCTCAAATGCTAAAATCCAAAAGAAGTCACAACCACCAGACTTGCATTGTAAGAAATACTAAATAAAGTTTTTCACAAAAAAAATCAAAATAATACCAAATGAATATTTGGATCTAAACAAAGATATCAGAAGGACTGGAAATAAGTAAATATATAATACTTTTATTTAAGTGAATATAAAATACTTTTTTTCTCATTTTGTAAAGATAAAGTCATTAATGGTGAGAAGGAGAGAATAAAGGAAAAATGCAGAATTTGGAGCATGATGGATATATTTTTTGTCTTGATTATATTATTGGCTTCCAAAGTATATGTGAAGGGACTTCAAAACGTTTGTGGAAAAATGGAATTAAAACATAAAACCGTAAACATTATTTCAAAACATAAGCTCCATCAAGTTCAAGACACTTTTGTGAGTGAGGATACCAGCCATTTAGTCGATTCTTAAAGAACTGAGGGTCCTGGGAATTTAACCATGTCAGTAGTCTTTTTTACTTTAACTGAAGAAAAATGGTGACATTTACAGATATTTTTTTAAGATTGGGAAATAAAAAGAAGTTGGAAGGAGCCAAATCAGTACTGTAAGATGGACACATAATGATTTCCCGTCGAAACTCTTGCAAAAATACCCTTGTTAGATGAGAGGCATAAGCAGGAGCTTGTCGTGGTGGAAAATGACTCACTGGTGAAGATTTCCCAGACATTTTTTCTGCCAAATCTTTGGATATATTTCTCAAAACAGTCATAATAAGCAGATGTTGTTCTTTGGCCCTCCAAAAAGTCAACAAACAAAATGCCTTCAGCATCCCAAAAAGTTGTTGTCATGACCTTTGCTCTTGACTTGTCCCCTTGTGCTTTCACTTCATCACTTCGACCTCTTGCTAGCCATTGCTTTGACTGTGCTTTTTCTTCAGGATCATACTGGTAAAACCATGTTGCATTGCCTGTCATAATTTGTTGAAAATGCTTCAGGATCATGATCGCACTTGTTTAAAATTTCCATTGAAAGCTCTGCTCTTTGCAGCTGATTTTGGCATAACAGTTTTGGCACCCATAGAGTGGAAAGTTTGCTCAACTTTAATTTTTTAGTCAGAATTGTGTCAGCTGAACCAATTGAAACGTCTGTGGTATTGGCTATTGTTCTGCTGTTAATCATTAGTCCTCTTCAATTAGGGCATGAACAAGATGAGTTTTTTCCCTGCAAATTGATGTGGATGGTCTGCAGCTGCAGCCTTCATCTTCAACATCATTTCATCCTTTCTTAAAATTAGTTACCCATTTGTAAAGTGCTGATTTCTTTGGGGCATTGTCCCCATAAACTATTCTCAGAGCATCGATGATTTTACCATTCTTCAACCCAAGCTTTACCATAAATCTGATGTTTTTTCTTACTTCAATTTTAGCAGAATTCACATTCTCTAATGGGTCTCTTTCTAAACTGCTAACTGTTCTTCTTAGTGCCTCAAACTAGATCTTGTTAAGGCAAATTAGTATGAGTTTATTTTGGTGCAGAAAAGTTTTGGAAGTTATGCATAGTTTTTTTCACAATACGCTTTTACCGTAAACTTTTTAAAGACTCCTTGTACCTCTGTAGAATATTACCAAATTATATGCATTAAGTATGGGCAATTTGTTATGTGTCTGTTATACCTGAATAAAGCTATTTCTAAGAAAAATGGAATTTCAGTTAGTAAATTCATGTTCAAGTACAAGTTCTGCTGTTTTTTAAATAATTTCAGCAACTTGCTTGTACATTACCTCCTCTTTTATGAAATAAGGGTAACACTTATTGACCTTGTGAAAGTCTTTTCAAAACATATTATCACCCTAATTTTATAAGTAAGAGATATGAGACTAGGTTGACACAGATTTCTAACCTAGTAACAAAAGTAATAATAATCAAACTTCCCTTTACTTTGGTTTCCCTAGCAATTCTGATATAAGTAAAATGTGAGATATTTTATTTAGAGGACTCTATGTCACTGTGGTCATCTCTTAGGCCTCATCTAACTTGGCTCATCAACAGCACTTGATATCATTGATCACTCGTTCTTTCCTGATATGCTTTCTTCCTTTCAGGATACTACACTTTCTTGGTGTTCTCCTCTCTCTAACTGGCCACTTTTTCTTATTCTTCTTTGCTATTTCTTACTTATTTACTCAAACTTTTAATAGACGTGTCTTAGGACTCAGACCTTAGGACTCCTCTGTTTCTGTTCTCTCACTGATCACGTCTGCCCCAAGGATGTCAATACTATGGATATGCTGATGACTTTCAAATTTATAATCTAGTTGGACCTATCCTGAGCTGCTACTGCGTTCTGTATGTCTAACTCCTACAATTGTATATCCAGCTCCCTGCAGTACATATTAATTTAGTCTGTTGGAGATATCTCAAACATAACATGTTCAAAACCAAACTCCTGAACTGCTCTCCCCAAGCCTGTTCCTTTTTCAGCCTTTCCCATCTCAATTAATGCCAACTCATATCTTCTGTTTGCTAAAGCCTAAACCAAGAATTCATCCTTATCTTTTTCTCCTATACTCTCCTTCAATTTCTCAGGAAATAGAAATATATTACTTTGAACATAAATTATTTATTGCTTGGCCTCCTTGTTTCTACCTTTGCTTCTCTTCAGTCTGATCTCACCAAAATATTCAGTGAGCCTCTTCAGATGTAAGTCAGATCATGTCACTCATCTAAACTCAAAACTCTCCAGAAGACAAAGGCCACAGTCCTTATAGTGACTTTCAAGGCCCTAGCTAATATTCTGTTACCTCCCCTTTACCTGTCTGACCTCATTACTTAATATCTCCCCCTGATTTTATTCTGTTTATATGAACTACCTTGCTTGCTAGGCATGCTCCAAAATTAGGGCCATTGGATTTGTTGTTCCCTTTGCTAATAACTTTTTTGCTTCTCTTAGACTTTGCTCAAATGTTGCCATCTCAGCAGGGCCTAACCTAACTACCCTAATAAATGTTACAACTTCCTACTCCCACTCCCCAGGCCTCCTAATCCTGTTAGCTGCCTTATTTTTCTCCACAGCCTTACTGTCACCTGGTATGCTTTATAATTTACTTCTGTATTTGTTTATTGTGTTTCTTCCATACAAGTCTTTTCTGTTTTATTCATTGCTATATTTCTATTGCCTGTTACAGTGGATGACAAATGTATACTTACTATATATGAATAGTCTGAGGAAACATGATACCCAAATATTTGGTCAAATATTATTCTAGGTGTTCCCATGAGGGTGTTTTGAATGGAATTAGCATTTAATTTGGTAGACTGAGTAAAGTAGATTGCCCTCCCTAATTTGGGTGGGCCTCAGCCAGTCAACAGAAGACCTCAATAAAACAAAAACACTGACCATCCCCTGAGTCAGAGAAATTTTCCTGCCTCTTTTTGAACTTGATCATTGGCTTTTTCCTGCCATCTGACTCTTACCGAAACATCAGCTCTTCCTGGGTCTTGAGCCTGCCAGCTTGCAAATTGGAATTACCCCTTGGTTCTCTTGGTTCTCAGACCAATGGACCTTGATTAGAACTACGCTGTTAACTATCCAAGGTCTCCAGCCTGCCAACTTACCCTGCAACTCTTCGGATTTGCCCACATTTATAATGATATGAGACAGTTTCTTACAATAAATCTCTTTGCACACACAAACACACGCGCTCTTGGTTCAGTTTCTTGAGAGAGCCTTAAATAATACAATTTTTAATGCATTAAAGCAGGGGCCCCAAACCCTCAGGCCATGGATCAGTACTGGAACGGGGCCACACAGCAGGAGGTGAGCAGCAGGCAAGTAAACAAAGCTTCATCTGTATTTACCGCTGCTCCTCATTGCTCGTATTACTGCCTGAGTTCTACCTCCTGTCGGATCAGTGGTGGCATCAGATTCTCATAGGAGCATGAACCCTATTGTGAACTGCTCATGCAAACGATCTAGGTTACGCACTCCAAATGAGAATCTAGTGCCTGAAGATCTGTCACTGTCTCCCATCACCCCCGTCTAGCTGCAGGAAAACAAGCTCAGGGCTCCCACTAATTCTACATTATGGTGAGTTACATAATTATTTCATTGTATATTACAGTGTAATAAGGATAGAAATAAAATGCACAATAAATCTAATGCTCTTGAATCATCCAGAAACCATCCCAGTCTGTGGAAAAACTGTCTTCCACAAACCAGTCCCTGGTGCCAAAAAGGTTGGGGACTGCTGCATTAAAGGATTCTCTTACTCTAGAATATCATAGGTTTGGTTTTATTTTAAAGTTGTTATTTTTTCCTCTGGCTTTCTTCCATCTTCCCCAGCTTTACTGAGATGTAATTGACTAATACAAGCTTATATATTTTATATATATGAATTATTTTATATATATATAAAAAATGCATATAACATGATTTGGTATATGTGTACATTGTGAAACGATTACCACAATCAAGTTAATTAACACATCTATCACCGTACATAGTTACGATTTTTGGTGTGGAAGGAACACTTTAGATCTACTGTTTTAGCAAATTGTAAATATACAGTACAATATAATTAACTATAGTCACTATACTGTACATTAGATCCTCAGAACTTACTCATGTGATAGCTGAAAGTTTGTAGCCTTTGACCAACATCTCTTCATTTCTTCTACATTCTAGCCCGTCACAACCACGACTCTTCTGTCTCTAGTTTTGAACTAAGGAATGTATTCTAGTGTCATCATATCCATTATGCTTTATCTTGTGCATTTAGAATGTATTATCAAAGATATTATTATTGCTGACACAAAAATCTAATTGTCTTAAGCATTAGATTAGTTTTTATATAGCATTTCAGATTTGATAGTCAAGTTATATGTTCACCATAAAGTTGAATGTGTGATCTTTAGGAAAAATTAACTTGTTTGCTTTCAATGTCATTATTTCCTTTTAAATAAAGCCACTTACATAGATAAGTACTGAAAGTAGTCAAAGCACGTATATGCTAAATAATCTACAAAGTTAATATTTCCCTAAATTAATACATTTAGTGATTCATTTTTAAATTATTTGAATTTTGATTATGTTTTCATATTTCACACTGCTCTACTCTGAAAATATATCTGGTTTTAATACAGTCATTTCACCTGTTAGTAATACTTCCTAAATTCCTAATATTGTCATTTTATACTTCTTACATATTTGTTATGGAATAAACAGTGTTTAATTTTTGGCACACTTACAATGTTGTACAAGCACTGTGATTAGAAGAATAAAATGGATACTTAAAGTGAGAAGGGGCGCCCAAGATGGCCGAATAGGAACAGCTCCAGCCTCCAACACCCAGCGTGAGCGACACAGAAAATGGGTGATTGCTGCATTTTCAACTGAGGTACTGGGTTCATCTCACTGGGGCGTGTTGGACAGTCGATGCCGGTCTGCGGGTGCAGCCCGACCAGACAGAGCTGAAGCAGGGCAAGGCATTGCCTCACCTGGGAAGCTCAAGGGGGAAGGGAATTCCTTTTCCTAGCCTAGGGAAATTGAGACACACAACACCTGGAAAATCGGGTAACTCCCACCCTAATACTACACTTTTCCAAGGGTCTTAGCAAAGGCACACCAGGAGATTATATCCCACACCTGGCCCAGAGGGTCCCATGCCCATGTAGCCTTCCTCATTGCTGGCACAGCAGTCTGAGATCTAACTGCAAGGCGGCAGCGAGGCTGGAGGAGGGGCACCCGCCATTGCTGAGGCGTAAGTAGGTAAACAAAGCCGCCCGGAAGCTCGAGTTGGGTGGAGCCCACCACAGCTCAAGGAGGCCTGCCTGCCTCTGTAGACTCCACCTCTGGGGACAGGGCATAGCTAAACAAAAAGCAGCAGAAACCTCTGCAGATGTAAAAGTCCCTGTCTGACAGCGTTGAAGAGAGCAGTGGTTCTCCCAGCATGGAGGTTGAGATCTGAGAAGGGACAGACTGCCTGCTCAAGTGGGTCCCTGACCCCTGAGTAGCCTAACTGGGAGACATCCCCCACTAGGTGCAGACCGACACCTCACACCTCACACGGCTAGGTACACCCCTGAGACAAAGCTTCCAGAGCAAGAATCAGACAGCAACACTCGATGTTCAGCAATATTCTATCTTCTGCAGCCTCCACTGCTGATACCCAGGCAAACAGGGTGAGGAGTGGACCTCAAGCAAACTCCAGCAGACCTACAGCTGAGGGTCCTGACTGTTAGAAGGAAAACTAACAAACAGAAAGGACACCCACACCAAAACCCCATCAGTACATCACCATCATCAAAGACCAAAGGCAGATAAAACCACAAAGATGGGGAAAAAGCAGGGCAGAAAAGCTGGAAATTCAAAAAATCAGAGTGCATCTCCCCCTCCAGAGGAACACAGCTCATCACCAGCAACAGAACAAAGCTGGATGGAGAATGACTTTGACGAGTTGAGAGAAGAAGGCTTCAGTCGATCAAACTTCTCAGAGCTAAAGGAGGAACTATGTAACCAGTGCAAAGAAACTAAAAACCTTGAAAAAAGAATGGATGGATAACTAGAATAATCAATGCAGAGAAGACCTTAAAAGAACTGATAGAGATGAAAACCATGACACGAGAACTATGTGACAAATGCACAAGCTTCAGTAACCGACTCCATCAACTGGAAGAAAGAGTATCTGTGATTGAAGATCAAATGAATGAAATGAAGTGACAAGAGAAGTGCAGAGAAAAAAGAGTAAAAAAGAAATGAAGAAAGCCTCGAAGAAATATGGGATTATGTGAGAAGACCAAATCTACGTCTGATTAGTGTGCCTGAAGGTGACGGGGAAAATGGAACCAAGTTGGAAAACACTCTGCAGGATATCATCCAGGAGAACTTCCCCAACCTAGTAAGGCCAACATCCAAATTCAGGAAATACAGAGAACGCCACAAAGATAATCCTCGAGAAGAGCAACTCCGAGACATGTAATTGTCAGAGTCACCAAAGTTGAAATGACGAAAAAAATGTTAAGGGCAGCCAGAGAGAAACGTCGGGTTACCCACAAAGGGAAGCCCATCAGACTAACAGCAGATCTCTCGGCAGAAACTCTACCAAGCCAGAAGAGAGTGGGGGCCAATATTCAACATTATTAAAGAAAAGAATTTTCAACCCAGAATTTCATATCCAGCCAAACTGAGTTTCATAAGTGAAGGAGAAATAAAATCCTTTACAGGCAAGCAAATGCTTAGGGATTTTGTCACCACCAGGTCTGCCTTACAAGAGACCCTGAAGGAAGAGACCCACAAGAGAAAGCTGGAAAGATCTAAAATTGACACTCTAACATCACAATTAAAAGAACTAGAGAAGCAAGAGCAAACACATTCAAAAATTAGCAGAAGGCAAGAAATAACTAAGATCAGAGCAGAACTGAAGGAGATAGAGACACAAAAAACCTCCAAAAAATCAATGAATCCAGGAGTTGGTTTTTGAAAAGATCAACAAAATTGATAGACCGCTAGCAAGACTAATAAAGAAGAAAAGAGAGAAGAATCAAATAGACGCAATAAAAAATGATAAAGGGGATATCACCACCAACCCCACAGAAATACAAACTACCATCAGAGAATACTATGAACACCTCTACGCAAATAAACTAGAAAATCTAGAAGAAATGGATAATTTCCTGGACACTTACACTCTTCCAAGACTAAACCGGGAAGAAGCTGAATCCCTGAATAGACCAATAGCAGGCTCTGAAATTGAGGCAATAATTAATAGCCTACCAATGAAAAAAAGTCCAGGACCAGACAGATTCACAGCCGAATTCTACCCGAGGTACAAGGAGGAGCTGGTACCATTCCTTCTGAAAGTATTCCAATTAATAGAAAAAGAGGGAATCCTCCCTAACTCATCTTACGAGGCCAGTATCATCCTGATACCAAAGCCTGGCAGAGACACAACAAAAAAAGAGAATTTTAGAGCAATATCCCTGATGAACATCGATGTAAAAATCCTCAGTAAAATACTGGCAAACCGGATCCAGCAGCACATCAAAAAGCTTATCCACCATGATCAAGTGGCTTCATCCTCGGGATGCAAGGCTGGTTCAAAATATACAAATCAATAAACGTAACCCAGCATATAAACAAAACCAAAGACAAAAACCACATGATTATCTCAATAGATGCAGAAAAGGCCTTTGACAAAATTCAACAGCCCTTCATGCTAAAAACTCACAATAAATTCGGTATTGATGGAACATATCTCAAAATAATAAGAGCTATTTATGACAAACCCACAGCCAATATCATACTGAATGGGCAAAAACTGGAAGCATTCCTTTTTAAAACTGGCACAAGACAGGGATGCCCTCTCTCACCACTCCTGTTCTACATAGTGTTGGAAGTTCTGGCTAGGGCAGTCAGGCAAGAAAAAGAAATCAAGGCTATTCAGTTAGGAAAAGAAGAAGTCAAATTGTCCCTGTTTGCAGGTAATGTGATTGTATATTTAGAAAACCCCATCGTCTCAGCCCAAAATATCCTTAAGCTGATAAGCAACTTCAGCAAAGTCTCAGGATACAAAATCAATGTGCAAAAATCACAAGCATTCTTATACACCAGTAACAGACAAACAGAGAGCCAAATCATGAATGAACTCCCGTTCACAATAGCTTCAAAGAAAATAAAATACCTAGGAATCCAACTTACAAGGGATGTAAAGGACCTCTTCAGTGGTTTGTAGGAGAACTACAAACCACTGCCCAGTGAAATAAAAGTGGACACAAACAAATAGAAGAACATACCATGCTCATGGATAGGAAGAATCAATATTGTGAAACTGGCCATACTGCCCAAGGTAATTTATAGATTCAATGTTATCCCCATTAAGCTACCAATGACTTTCTTCACAGATTTGGAAAAAACTGCTTTGAAGTTCATACGGAACCAAAAAAGACCCCGCATTGCCAAGACAATCCTAAGCCAAAAGAACAAAGCTGGAGGCATCACGCTACCTGACTTCAAACTATACTACAAGGCTACAGTAACCAAAACAGCATGGTACTGGTACCAAAACAGAGATATAGACCAATGGAACAGAACAGAGTCCTTAGAAATAATACCACACATCTACAGCCATCTGATCTTTGACAAACCTGACAAAAACAAGAAATGGGGAAAGGATTCCCTATTTAATAAATGGTGCTGGGAAAACTGGCTAGCCATAAGTAGAAAGGTGAAACTGGATCCTTTCCTTACTCCTTATATGAAAATTAACTCAATATGGATTAGAGACGTAAATGTTAGACCTAAAACCATAAAAACCCTAGAAGAAAACCTAGGTAATACCATTCAGGACATAGGCATGGGCATGGGTAATTACTTCATGTCTAAAACACCGAAAGCAACGGCAACAAAAGCCAAAATTGACAAATGGGATCTAATTAAACTAAGGAGCTTCTGCACAGCAAAAGAAACTACCATCCGAGTGAACAGGCAGCCTACAGAATGGGAGAAAATATTTGCAATCTACTCATCTGACAAAGGGCTAATATCCAGAACATACAGAGAACTCGACCACATTTACAAGAAAAAACAACCCCATCAAAAAGTGGGCGAAGGATATGAACAGATACTTCTCAAAAGAAGACATTCATACAGCCAACAGACACATGAAAAAATGCTCATTATCACTCGCCATCAGAGAAATGCAAATCAAAACCACAATGAGATACCATCTCACACCAGTTAGAATGGCAATCATTAAAAAAATCAGGAAACAACAGGTGCTGGAGAGGATGTGGAGAAATAGGAAACACTTTTACACTGTTGGTGGGACTGTAAACTAGGTCAACCATTGTGGAAGACAGTGTGGCGATTCCTCAAGGATCTAGAACTAGAAATACCATTTCACCCAGCCATCCCACTACTGGGTATATTCCCAAAGGATTATAAATCATGCTGCTATAAAGACACATGTACACGTATGTTTATTGTGGCACTATTCACAATAGCAAAGACTTGGAACCAACCCAAATGTCCATCACTGACAGACTGGATTAAGAAAATGTAGCACATATACACCATGGAATACTATGCAGCCGTAAAAAAGGATGAGTTCATGTCCTTTGTAGGGACATGGATGCAGCTGGCAACCATCATTCTCAGCAAACTATTGCAAGAACAGAAAACCAAACACCGCATATTCTCACTCATAGATGGGAATTGAACAATGAGATCACTTGGACACAGGAAGGGGAACATCACACACCGGAGTCTGTTGTGGGGAGGGGGGAGTGGAGAGGGTTAGCATTAGGAGATATACCTAATGTAAATGATGAGTTAATGGGTGCAGCATACCCACATGGCACATGTATACATATATAACCTGCATGTTGTGCACATGTACCCTAGAACTTAAAGTATAATAATAAAAAAAAAGAAGAATATGCCATTCTCACTTTACTATGAAAAAGCACAAAAGTATTGTTTTTAACATAATATATATGCTAATGTGGTCCAGTTCGTTTTTGTGTATGTTTAGAATAGACTATATTTTAAAAGTATGACTTACGAAAATTTGATTATAGTCTTCATAACACAAGTGCAAAGAGATTTCTAACATCTCTCTGAGAAGAATAAACAAAATATTTTTGTAGTGTAAAAAATGGTGTTGAATACTATTGATAAGTACAGTTTTCTACATAATACTCACAGAGGATTTCAGTATGCAGAACTCAATTACAGTTACACTTATAACTTTGTTTTCTTCAAATAGTCCAACAATGGATGACGAAAACCAAGGAGTTAACAGTGTTGAAGAGATACACTGCAGGGGGAAAATGCTGTAATTGTTTAGTTTTAATTTTATGATATATGATTGGGAATTTCTAGAACCTATAACCAAGGCAAATATTTCTGTACAAGAATAGGGAAAAGACAATCTTATAGACCATAATTATCTTAAAGCTGTGTATAACTAAAAGACAAGTAAAAGATAAAAAGCCCATCAGCTGCCTAAGATATATTATATAACCAACCAGCAATTTATCCATCATCCTTTGAAAACATATTCATATCTATTGTAGTCAAAGCTCCTTCAGGAAGTCACCATTAAGATGTAATGCTGAAAAATTACACCCCTTAGAAAATCCTATAGAACGATATATGTGATGTTATTAAAGCTTTTAAAAAACACTTATAAGTATTTTTCAGTTAGCTTTTTTGTCTAAAGGAATTTTCTTCATTATCTCCAATGTAATAAGTATTTTCCATGAAAACTTCCTAAGGAATGTTTTATAAAATAGTAAAAATTACATTTTTCTGTTAAAAGATTTAAACATTTTTTAGTAGCCTGATTTTTTATGAAATAAATTGTATACACATGCACACACAAAATTTTTATAGAGCTTGAAGACTTTAAGATTTTTATATCCTTTTCATAATTTTTAATAAGTCATGTGTTAGTGTTTTTAGAACTGGAAAAAATAAAAGAATTTTCAGAAGTAAATTTAAATGCTGTTTTGTAATATACCAAAGTCAGTTTTAAAACTCAGTTTGAATATTGGCTAGTGATGACATTTCAGATAGGTAGTATTCCTGCAGGAAGAAGTATCTAAGATCGAGAGCAAAATATAAATTGTTGCATTAACTTTTGAGTTATCTGTTATTGAGTATGCACTGTCCAGCATCAGCCACAATTAAAAGAAAGTAGGAAGCTAGGGTGCTTTAAAAGTTGTGTTTTTAAAATTTTACTCAGGATAGGTACATGATTATCAGCATATTAGAACTCCCTTGATGTTTACTAAAAGCTTACAGCATATAATATTTTAACATCAAATATAACAGCAAATGAATAATTCAAATTTAATCAATTAAACTGAAACTTCCCACATATAATATCTAGAAAATCTTTCATAATTTAAAATAAATTCTCACTTTGTAATAAACCGTAAGTCAGAGAATAAAGATTTCATTAAAAGTAAACCATATCATATTTTATGGATTAACAGCAACAGAACATTTGGTAATAAAGCAATACGTATAAAATGTTAAAATTTAGACTAACATCTTTTAAATTCTTTTTTATGGACGTTAAAGTCCATAAGTAAAAGTTAAAGTAATATCTTAATAATTTGAAGGGTTTATATTATACCACAGAATACCAGACTTTTACCCAAATATTGAACTCATTTGTTAGGATTGGATTCATTGTACCTTATGTCTTTTGCTTTATTTGATTCTTTAGTTTTAACCAATATCAAAGATATTAGTTGATGTAGAATTAGGTGAAGCAGTATTATTTGCTAAACGATGTAAAGTTTGAATTACTCTTAAAAGTTTTCTTTTCCTTCTCTCATTTTGGTATCAAGATTTAAAAGTTTGTTTTTGGCATCTATCTGTTATTCATGAAACAGAACAAAAATTAGAAGTCTGAATTCAGTAAAAAATCAATTGTTTGCTTTTACTGCATTGTAGTATAGTCTGGTCTTTCTGAGTCTGTAGAATCCAAACATATCTCAGATGCAACTATTGTTTTCCTAGTTCTGCCAAAAAATGGGACAGTTATAAGAATGAAGTTAAAGTAATAACCCTTAATTGACCAAATATACCATTGAACATTTTTACTTTGTTAATCTCCAAAGTTGTAATCATATACAGATTCAGAACAAAAGCAGTACAGTATATCATGTTATAAACAATTAAAAATTACTTTCTGACCCTTGGTGTCAGTCTACTTTGCAAGATTTAGTATACTTAATACCTTATAAGTAATATTTTTCCACACATTTTTACTTTACGTAGACTATATAATGATACTTATTATATTTCCTTAAAACTGTTTTAGCACTCTATATCTTTTGTTTGTCGTATAAATACAACTATTAGAAGAGTCCTTTGAAGGCAGAGCTATAATCAGAATATTTTCCCCTTTTTTGTCAGTGTTTTATTTGTGCAGAAAGTTATCAGGCTATCTGTCTACTTTTCAGTGCTTACTACTCTGAAGTGTTAGTTGAGCCGGAAATTTGCTGTTTGACCCTAGGGTTTCACTCTTTTTTCTTCTTCTTCTTCTTCCTGGCTACTGTGAGAGCTTATTTAAAATTCTAAGTTCTCCCTTGGCAGCCACAGTTAGAGCTTCTTTGGCAAAGTAAAAAGACAAAAAAAAAAAAAAAATGCAAAGGCTCAGTACTGCTTCCAGTGACCTACATTTCTAGCCAGCTTTTAAAGATGGCATGTGCCTGATTCTCTAGTAAGGAAATGAAGGATAAGATAAAAATTAAATGTACAGGAGAATAAACCGACTCTCCACCTCTCTATGACTAGCTAGTGAGAAGCATTGCTGCTATGATATTCATATAAACATGTTTAGCAATGCTGTTTATACATCAATCAACAAAAGGAATTTCACATGCAGAAGAGTCATCTAAGTCATACAGCAGAAATGCTATGCCCTGTGATAGGACGTTTTTTCTCAAGAAAGTAAAATTTATTTGGAATCCAAGCTTAGATTTTAATTTCTATGTTACCACTTAACTAGCTGCAAGACCCTACCTAAGTCACTTAGCCTTTTATATTAAGAGAGGAGTAATACTTACCCTGGCTACCTTATTCCAGAATTCCAAATTAAAAATGAAATATCAGGTTTTCTATTCTAAATCATAAAGCATCTATTTTAGGCCTCAAATTTAATTTAAGAAATTTTATTTTTAACCCATAAAAATGAATAACCCATTCTTAGATGGTTATTGTTATATTCAAAAGGAATAATATACTATAGCACTTTATCATTATTGAAAAAGAAGTCACCAAAGTCAGAATTAGGAATATTAAAAACAAAGTTCATTTTTCTCCTGAATACTTATTTTTTCAGAAGAAAAGATATTCAGTCCTTTTGAGAGGGATAAATGACTTCAAATTCTGAAAACCAGAGCCATTAAAACGAAAAGAAAATACATTTTTGTCAGCTCCCCAAATTAACATATTATCCCACTAAATGCAACATTAAAGGATGCCGTGAAAGGAGAAAGACAGCACACTGTCAAGGATCAGATTAAATAGACGGGCTGTGAATATTTATTTCGTACAAAAGGATAACTTTACTGTGGAAACCCCAAAGAAGATAGAGCTCTCTCTCCAGCTAGTGTTGGGGTGATTCCTTCGGTGGCTAGTGTTTCTTTCCTAAAATTTTAAGTTTTGCTAATCAGAAACTGATACCTGCAGCAGTGGCCTTAGTTCACCACATCTGTCTTTTCAAATTATGATTTGTTAATGAAATCAGAGGCCTTTGAAATGTGTTTGCTGTTTATATAATATTCATCTTGCAGTTTGGCTGCATGTCTAAAAGTCTATTCGATTTCAAAAACCGGGTAGATGGTATTAAACTAAGAATAGATTTGAGACCATGAGGTGAAGCTTCTTACCTTTATTCTTTTTAAAACAAATTATAACATACAGGCTGCTATAGAATTAAAGACATCCGGTTTTATGTCTTCACCTAGTTGCCTCAACTTCTCAGTAATCAAAGAGTATAAAGAAAATCAGTTTTGGGCCAGGCACAGTGGCTCACACCTGTAATCCTAGCACTTTGGAAGGATGAGGTGAGCAGATCACCTGAGGTCAGTAGTTCGAGACCAGCATGACCGACGACCGGCATGACCGACATGGAGAAACCTCGTCTTTACTAAAAATGTAAAATTAGCCGGGCGCGGTCGCACATCCCTGTAATCGCAGCTACTTGGGTGGCTGAGGTAGGAGAATCGTCTGAATCCAAGAGGCAGAGGTTGCGGTGAGCTGAGATCGTGTCATTGCACTCCAGTCTGGGCAACAAGAGCAAAACTCCATCTGAAAAAAAAAAAAAAAAGCAAATCAGTTTTGTTCTATAATTCTAAATGTACCACAGTAAATAATTTTTAAATTTAATAAAAATAAAATGATATCCAATCTTATGTAGTGTCCCACAATACCCTAAGCATTTTTGCTTGTGTCCTTTTTCATAAGCTGGGTTTATTCTGGAAATATAAAAGAAAATGACTTCAAACAAATGAAATTATTCAAATATTGTATGTTGCTGTGCTAGGAATTTAACTGATGTGGACCTCTTAAATGAAGATAATATCTCACTTCATTCCTAATTTAGGTGTTCGCAGTAGATATTTTTGAAGCTTTAGACTACTTCTTTTCCAAAAACTTAAAAGTTCTATGACCTCTGTTTAAGAAATAATAATGATAGTAAAGATCTTTGTTACTACCTTAATTTATTAAATGATAATGTACTTATATTTAGAAACATTTCAGTTATATCAGGTTTTTAGGAATTATTTTTGTTCATATTCAATAGGGACACTTTTAATACTTAAAAGAATTTTGCAGACATAGAATCTTTCTGTAACTCAAATAATTATTGTATAATTTGTTTGCTTAATATGAATTATCATCTGTCACATTTTCTTAAACACAGGTTAATATACACCCCTATGCAGTAAACATTTACTGAAGGGCATTACTACACATGGTCTCACTAACTAAACCTGCAAATTTCCAGTGATTAAGTGGAAAAGTACACTTTTAAAAATATTTTCTAAAACATATTTTAATTAAAATATTTTCTATTATAAGGACCACATTGTTTTATAGATATATACGTATAGTCATGTACCACTTAATGTTTCAGTCAACAAGGAACCACATACACAACAGTGGTCTCATAAGATTCTAATACTGTAGTTTCATGGTACCTTTGCTGTATTTAGGTACCCAAATACTTACCCTTGTGTTATATTTGCCCACAATCTTCTACTTCTTAATATGCTGTACAGGTTGGTAGCCTAACAGCAGTAAGGTATACCATATAGCCTAGGTGTGTAGTAGGCTGTACCATCTACATTTTTGTAAGTACACTCTGTGATGTTTGCACAATGACGGAATCTCATTTCTCCTTAAACAATGCATGACTGTTTATAACACCCACACATACTCATGCATGTGTACACATGTATACGTAATACACACACACTGAAGTTTGCATGCTTTTATCAGTGGTAGTCACCTAATTAGTAGCTGTCTTCACCTTAACTATAGAATTATTTGCAGGTTATTGTCTTGTATGAACCCTCTATAGTTGTATTGAATATACAGTATACCCAGAGCCAGATTAAACATTGACAGCATTTAATATATGAATGTTACATCATAAAAGAACCTGCCAAAGGAACATTCAAATTTTTATGGTTAGAAATATTAATAGATGCCAGAGTTCATTCTTGTCTCTCTTTAAGCATGGAATTTCTCATTTTAAGCTGTCTTCATAATAAATTTGTTTGAAGAGCACATTGTCTTTTGTTTTTTATTTTTTGAGACGGAGTCTCACTGTTGCCCAGGCTGAAGTGCAGTGGTGCAATCTCAGCTCACTGTACCCTCCGCCTCCTGGGTTCAAGCGATTCTCCTGCCTCAGCCTCCTCCAAGTAGCTGGGATTACAGGTGCCCGCCACCATGCCTGGCTAATTTCTATATTTTTAATAGAGACGGAGTTTCACCATTTTGGCCAGGCTGGCCTTGAACTCCTGACCTCAAGTGATCCTCCCACCTCAGCCTCCCAAATTGCAAGGATTACTGGTTTGAGCCACCATGCCTGGCCTGAAGAGCACATTTTAAAATAAAGTATAATACAGTCTTTACATTATGATATATAAACTTAATAAAATGTGTATCTTAGTTCTATATATATATAAGAAAATTGATAAAATTAATACAGATTACATGCAGGATTGTTGCTAACAGTTTGATGCCTTTGATTTTGACATGCGTGAGAAAATAATTATGGAGTCTAATATAAGAATACCTTGAAAGTCAGCACATTTCCCTTTAAAGTCTTTTTAAGTCGGTACCATCCATAGGCAGTGTTGACAGCATGTGGCTACCTTGGTCAAGACTTGGAAGCTATTTATGTAATGAGCAGACATATTGCTGGGACCTTGATAAGGAATTTAAATGTGCCTATACCTTATTTTGCCAGCCTCACTACTAGATTGGGATAGAACCCAGGGATTAATTACATATGGAAATTGTTTTGAGATCTTTCATGATTGGTACTTTTCAAAATGTGATGGTTCCTAATACAATATTTTAAAATAATTAGGTTGTGATTTGTGTTTAAATGAAGATGGTATCCTATTTTTATTTCTTAGTGTAATCCTTTCTTTTTGAATACATAATACAAATTTCTGTTTCCTCTTTTTCATGTTATCCTCCTCCTTCGCTCTATCTTAATAAAGAAAAATGAAAGAAATATTATCTAGTCTTCTCAATACATTCCTGGTTTACATGTTAAAGAGAAATGTGATAGGGATCCATGGAAAAGTATTGAGAACACTGTTCTTATCCCACTGGTTTCCTTTCTATTTTCAGATTCATGTAATTGATGTAATTGCCAAATAACAAGCATCGTTATTGTCAGTAGCTTAACTTACAAGTATATTAAAACAATATTTATATACCAATGTGAAAGTGTTTTTCACCCTTTCTTTTTGTAATAGCAGTGATATTGCAACTTTTATATTCAAGAAAAATAAATTGCACTAAGATATTATCTGATCTGTACAGAATTTAGCTTGAAGTATTCATGGAAATAAGTTAATTCACTATTACTAATTTTAAAATCTGAGTTTTAAAATTTTTTTATGCAATATCAGCTATACCTCTTAACCTGACTTTATGCAATTCTATGACTTTTTTTAATGCTTGAAACAGTTAAAGTCACCCCTCCCCCATATTTCTAAATATTTTAAATGAAGATAATGCAGGGAAAATCCTGTTAATGTATGGATACTCAGGTTAGATATTTGTAGTACTTTTATATTAAAATTATGGCAATGAATCAGTAATATCTTTGATTTTTTTCTGTTTTCCAAGTTTCAGAAAATGAAAGTTGCCAAAATAAACACAAAAAATCAACAAAGTAACATACTTACTGATACATGGATAATGCTTAAGTAGTACTAATTATACAGTTACCAAAACCTGCAAGGATCAAAAGATTTTATTTTTAAGAAGGATTTCTCATGCTGCATGGATTATGTTGGTACATAATAGCTCAGTAGTACTTCTGCTGAATTGTAAAATAGCTTAGAGAGGAGTATGATGCCCATAGTTGGTGTAATGCATTGGTAATTAAGAGGGTGTGAGGTTAAGCTTCATTAACTGCTGAGGGATTGTATCTTGGGTTTTATTATGCCCTAGAGAACATAAAAAGTGAGAAGGGTCAAACTGTTAGAATCAGATTTTGCTTGTGCATCTGCCAAAACAAAGACCACAAAATAATATAGAGGAGAACAGAAAGGGCATGGAATGAAATGGGCAGAAATATATTTACTGCCATCTTATGGATAAGGATTAATGTTTCTAGTGAGGAAATAAATATACCTAAATACTGGAATAATATTTTTGTATGGGAAGTTTATAATTTTATTTCAGATAGGATCTTTAAAGGAGAAAAACTGTTGTTTTTGTTGAAAGGTAGTCCTATTTTCTTTATTCATATTAATTTTCTAATCTGTTTCATTTGGCTAAAAGAGAAATTTCATTCTCCCATCCTGTCATCTTTATAGAACTTATGAAGTCTGCTTTTTGTTTTTATTTATTCTTGACCCTTGATACCATATTCTTGAGAACCATAAGCAACAAATTACAGAAAAGAAACAAAACTCTGATAATCCCTCTGTTAGGAAAGAAAGATATAACAGCAATATAGTGTGTTCTGTTTGTGCTCTGGGTTAGAAATCAAAGTCTAGGGATTTTTTAGAATGTAAGGGAGGACCCTGATCTGTGATTGACAGCTGTAATAGTTGAATATTAAAGAGTTTTATGCGTAACATTCTCTTGAAATAGAGCTTTTATCAAAACATTAATTAAATTTTGTTTCATTAGAAACAGTCATTATAACAAATGGTATAGATTATAGAAGTGATCACCTCTGGAGGGTCAATGACTCCCAGTAAGTAGCGTAGTTAATGTTGGCATACCTACAAATTTTAGGACTTCCAAATATGATAATGTAGTGAATATAAACTTACATTATAAATTTCTGGGTATTAGATAACAAAAGTATCAGAATGTGCCTTCTTTGTTCCCCAACATATCATTTTCATTAAGTCATTTTTACTTGAATTATGAATAGTAATACTGTAACCACTGAAACAGAATTTTTATAGAATGGATTTTTTTTTCAGAGATACAGGATGACACTGTTGATTTAAGATTCATTTTCTAGGCCAGGCACATTGGCTCACGCTTACAACTTGCTTAAGGCTCTTATAAGTGTAATCCTAGCACTCTGGATGGCCAAGACGGGTAGATTGCTTGAGCTCAGGAGTTTGAGACCAGCCTGGGCAACACGGTGAAACCCTGTCTCTACTAAAATACAAAAAATTAGCTGGGCCTGGCAGTGTGCACCTGTAGTCCCAGCTACTTGGGAGGCTGAGGCAGGAGAATTGCTTGAACCCAGGAGACAGAGGTTGCAGTGAGCCGAGATCATGCCACTGCACTCTAGCCTGGGCGTCAGAACAAGACTCCATCTCCAAAAAAAAACAAAAAAAAGATTCATTTTCTAGCATGGGTTAATTCTGTATTTCACAAGACTTAAAAATCACACTACTGATTATTCTTAATTTGTATGGACCACATTTTTATTTTCTGTTATTTTTGTTCAGATTTTTGGCTAAAAGAATGGTAAAAAAAAAAAAAAAAAAAAAAAAAACTGAAGAGTTACCAGGTAGTCACATAGGTCTTTGCCGGTTATCTTACTAGCATGATAACATTTATCCACACCATAATCGGGTAAAATATTGATTTATATTGGTGCAACACTTAGAAACAAAGATGCTAAGGGCATTTGCGTCTGCTTACAAAAGGCATTCCATTTTTATCAGAATCTGAGAAGCCATTGATTGTAAGATGCATCATTATTAAATATACTACTAAGAGAAAAAAATATGAACTAAGAATGTTTCTATTCACTTAAAATTTTTATTTAATTCTTATTGGAAGAGGTTTCTTAGACTTACTTATTTTTTAAGTCATATCACACCTGTCCATAAAAAAAGAAGCACAACATGTAAGGTACTCATAAAACATCACATTCAGATTACTACTGTTCTAAATCACTTTCTGGCTCATAGTCATTGATATCCATGTGTTTCACAATTTACATTTTTCACTAGATACTGTTCTCTCTGTCATTAAGAGCACAGGCAATGTAGTACTTCTGTTTTTTTTTTTTTTTTTCTTTTCCAGCCTTCCAAGTAGCGGGGATTACAGGCATGCACCACCACACCTGGCTAACTTTGTATTTTTAGTAGAGACAGGGTGTCTCCTTGTTGGTCAGGCTGTTCTCAGACTCCTAACCTCAGGTGATCCACCTGTCTCGGCCTCCCAAAGTGCTGGGATTACAGGCGTGAGCCACTGCACCCGGCCTGTAGTATTTCTTAAAGGTGATGCAATATTGCACCCAGATTTTATTCTAAAACATTAGCATCCATCCTGCAAGTATTAGTGCAAGCACTGTCCTGATTTTCTCAGAAAGGATCAATAGTAGTATTCTAAAAAGCCAGGATTTTTATTCTTCTTTACTTGATCCATATATGGATTTTTGGGTGAAACATTGAAGAATTACATTTGCCCATTTGCACACCAAAAAAAAACAAGCAAGTTTTTACATATGCAGACCGTGATAACTTTGTATCTGCTTCCAGGCTGACAATTATGATATTCTCCCAGTTGTAAAATGCTTCCTGATTTTAGAGATGGCAATGTGAACAAAAACATGAATCTTAGAATCAATGAAATAAAGTAAATATATGCCTTATTTTTCAACCTTGGTTTTGATGTAAAGGCATACCTTGGAGATAATGCAGGTTTGGTTCCACACCACCACAATAAAGTGAGTCACGTTTTTTTTATTTCCCAGTGTATATAAAGTTATGTTGATACTATACCTTGGTCTACTAAGTGTGCAATATAGCATTATGACTAAAAAATAAATAATTTAAAAAGATCTTATTGCTGAAAAATCGTAACAATTATATGAGCCTTAAGCAAGTTGTAATCTTGTTGCTGGTATAGGTCTTGCCTTGATATCGATGGCTGCTGACTTGTAGGTTGAGGTGACTGTGGTAATTTCTGAGAAGAAGGCAACAATGAAGATTGCCACATCAATTGACTCTTCTTTTTATGAAAGATTTATCTGTACAAGTGATGCTGTTTGGCAGCATTTTACCCACAGTAGAGCTTTTTTCCAAAATGGAAGTCAACTGCCAAAAAGCTCCTTAAACTGATAAACGACTTCAGTAAAGTTTCAGGATACAAAATCAATGTATAAAAATCAGTAGCATTTCTGTACACCAATAATCAAGCTGACAGCCAAATCAAGAATGCAGTCTCATTCACAATAGCCAAAAAAAGAACAAAATACTTAGGAATACAGCTAACCAAGGAGGTGAAAGATTTCTGCAAAGTGAACTACAAAACACTGCTGAAAGAAATCAGAGATGATACAAACAAATGAAAAAGTGTTCTTTGCTCATGAATTGGAAGAATCACTATCATTAAAATGGCCATACTGCTCATAGCAATTTAAGGATTCAACACTATTTCTATCAAGCTACTACTAATGTCATTTTTCACAGAATTAGAAAAAATTATTATAAAATTTATATGGAACTACAAAGAGTCCAAAGCAATCCTAAGCAAAAAGAGCAAAGCAAAAGGCATCACATTACCTGACTTCAAACTATACTACAAGGCTACAGTAACCCAAACAGCATGGTACTGGTATACAGATATAAAGACCAATGGAACAGAAAAGAACGCCCAGAAATAAAGCCATACACTGACAATCATCTGATCTTTGACAAAGTAGACTAAAATAAGCAATGGGGAAAGGACTCGCTTTTTAATAAATAGTGCTGGGAAAACTGGCTATCCACATGGAGAGGAATGAAACTGGGCACCTGCCTATCACCATATACAAAATTAACTCATGATGGATTAAAAACCTAAATCTAAGTTGGGCTCAGCGACTCACACCTGTAATCCCAACACTTTGGGAGGCTGAGGCAGGCAGATCACCTGAAGTCGGGAGTTCAAGACCAGCCTGACCAACATGGTGAAACCCCGTCTCTACTGAAAATACAAAAATTAGCCAGGTGTGGTGGTGCGTGCCTGTAATTCCAGCTACCTTGGAAGCTGAGGTGGGAGAATTGCGTGAACGTGGGAGGCGGAGTTTGCAGTGAGCCGAGATTGTACCACTGCACTCCAGCCTGAGCAACAGAGTGAGACCCCATCTCAAAAACAAAAAAAAAAACCCTAAATCTAAAACCTCAAACTATAACAATCCCAAAAGAAATCCTAGGAAATAAGCTTCTGGACGTCAGCCTTGGCTAAGGATTTATGACTAAGGACTCAAAAGCATTTGCAACAAAAAGAAAAATTGACAAGTGAGACCTAATTAAAGAGCTTCTGTACAGCAAGAGAAAGTATCAATGCAGGAAACTAACAATCTACAAAATGGAAGAAAATATTCACAAACTATGCATCTGACACAGGCCTAATATCCAGATCCTATAAGAAACTTAAATCAACGAGTAGAAAACAAACCCCACTAAAAAGAGAGCAAAGGACATGAACAGACACTTCTCAAAAGAAGACATAACAGGTAGGCCAGCACGGTGGCTGACACCTGTATTCCCAGCACTTTGGGAGGCCGAGGTGGGCAGATTACTTGAGGTGAGGAGTTCTAGACCAGCCTGGCCAAAATGGTGGGAAATTAGCTGGGCATTGTGGTGCACCCTGTAATCACAGCTACTCAGGAGGCTGAGGCAGGAGAATCACTTGAACCTGGGAGGCAAAGGTTGCAGTGAGCTAAGATCGCACCACTGTACTCCAGCCTGGGTGACAGAGTGAGACTCTGTCTCAAAAAAAGGAAGGCATACAAGTGGCCAACAAACATGAAAAAATGTTCATCATCATGAATCATCAGAGAAATACAAATCGGAATCACAGTGAGATATCATCTCACACCAGGCAGAATGGCTTTTGTTAAAAAGTCAAAAAATAATAGTTGTTGGTGGGGCTGTGAAGAAAAGGGAATGCTTATACACTGTTGGTGGGAATGTAAATCCATTCAGCCACTGTAGAGAGCAGTTTGGAAATTTTTCAAAGAACTAAGAGTTGAACTAACAGCCAACCCAGCAATTCCATTACTGGGTACATACCCAGAGGAAAATAAATCATTCTACCAAAAAGACACATCCATATTTATATACACTGTAGCACTATTCTCAATAGCAAAGACATGGAACCAACCCAGGTGTCCATCAACAGTGGACTGGATAAAGAAAATGTAATACATATATACCACGGAATACTATGCAGCCATAAAGAAATCATGTCCTGGCCAGACGCGGTGGCTCATGCCTGTAATGCCAGCACTTTGGGAGGCTGAGGCAGGCGGATCATGAGGTCAGGTGAAGGAGACCATCCTGGCTCACCATCCTGGCTAACATGGTGAAACCCCGTCTCCACTGAAAAATACAAAAAAATTAGTTGGGCATGGTGGCAGGCACCTGTGGTCCCAGCTACTCGAGAGGCTGAGGCAGGAGAATGGCATGAACCCGGAAGGCAGAGCTTGCAGTGAGCCGAGATCATGCCACTGGGCAACAGAGTGAGACTCTGTCTCCAAAAAAAAACAGAAAAAAGAAATCGTGTCCTTTGCAGCAACATGGATGCAGCTGGAAGCCGTTATCCTAAGCAAACTATGTCGAAACAAAAACCAAATACCATATGTTCTCATTTATAAGTAGGAGCAAAACATCAGGTACACATGGACATAAAGATGGAAACAGTAAACACTGTGGAATACAAGGCAGGAGAGGGAAGGAGGGAGGGAAGGGCTGAAAATTTCCTATTGGGCATTATGTTCACTTCCAGGGTGACAGTTTCAATTGTACTTCAGACTCCAGCATCATGCAGTATACCCGTTTTTTTGTTTTTGTTTTTGTTTTTTTTTTTTTTTAAAGACAGAGTCTCACTCCATCGCCTAGGCTTGAGTGCAGTGGCACAATCTCAGCTTACTGCAACCTCCACTTGCTGGGTTCAAGCAATTCTCCTGCCTCAGCCTTCCAAGTAGCTGGGATTACAGGTACCCACCACCACGCCCAGCTAATTTTTGTATTTTTAGTAGAGACGGGGTTTCACCATGTTGGCCAGGCTGGTCTTGAACTCCTGACCTCAAGTGATCCACCCGCCTCAGCCTCCCAAAGTGCTGGGATTACAGGCGTGAGCCACCGCGCCCAGCCAAAGTGTAAACTTTTTTTTTTTTGAGATGGAGTCTCACTCTATTGCCCAGGCTGGCGTGCAGTGGCACAATCTCATCTCACTGCAATTCCGCCTCCTGGGTTCAAGCGATTCTTCTGCCTCAGCCTCCTGGGTAGCTGGGACTACAGGCGCACGCCATCATGCCCAGCTAATTTTTGTATTTTTAGTAGAGTTGGGGTTTCACCATATTGGCCAGGCTGGTCTTGAACTCCTGACCTTGTGATCTGCCTGCCTCAACCTCCCAGAGTGCTGGGATTACAGGTGTAAGCCACCACACCCAGCCCATGCAATATACCTTTTTAACAAACCTGCACGTGTACCTTCGGACTCTAAAATAAAAACTGAAAAGAAAAAAAAAAAACAAAATGGGAATCAACCCCTCAAACCCTACTGTTGCTTTATCCATTAAGTATGTGGAATATTCTAAATCCTTTGTTGTTACTTCAACAGTGTTCATAGCATCTTCACCAGGAGTAGAATTCATCTCAAAAAACCACTTATTTTGCTTGTCCAGAAGAAGCAATTCCATATCAATTAAAGTTTTCTCATGAGATGGCAGCAATTAGTCACATCTTCAGGCTCCACTTCTAGTTCTCTTGCTGTTTCTATCACATCTGCAGTTACTTCCTCCACCAGAGTCTTGAACCCCTCAAAGTCATCCATGAGAATTGGAATCAACTTCTCCCAAACTCCTGTTAATATTGATATTTTGACCTCCTCTCATGAATCATGAATATTCTTATGGCAGCTAGAATAGTAAATCTTCCCAGGTTTTCAATTTACTTCGCCCATATCCATCAGAGGAATCACTATCTATAGCAGCAATAGCCTTAAGACGTGTTTTTCTTAAATAATAGGACTTGAAAATTGAAATTACTCCTGATCCATGGGCTACAGAATGGATGTTGTGTTAGCAGGCATGAAAACATTAATCTCTTTGTACATCCTTATCAGAGGTCTTGGGTGACCAGGTGCACTGTCACTAAGCAGTAATATTTTGAAAGGACTGTTTTTCTCTGAGCAGTAGGTCTCCATATAGTGGGCTTAAAATATTCAGAAAACCATGTTGTATACAGATATGCTATCATCCAGGCTTTGTTGTTCTGTTTATAGAGTACAAGCAGAGTAGATTTAGCATAATTTTTAAGGGCCCTAGGATTTTGGAATGATAAGTGAGTATTGGCTTCAACTTACAGTCATTAACTGCATTATCCCCTAACAGGAGAGTCAGCCTGTCGTTTGAAGATTTGGAGTTAGGCATTGACTTCTCTCTAGCCATGAAAGTCCTAGACAGTGTCTTCTTCTAGTAGAAGGCTGTTTCATCTACATTGAAAAATCTGTTGTTTAGTGCAGCCACCTTCATCAATTCGCTAGATCTTCTGGATAACTTGCTGCAGTATCAACATCAGGATTTGCTGTTTCACTTTGCACTTTTATGGAGATGGCTTCTTTTCTGAAATCTCGTGAACTAACCTCTCCTTACTTCTAACTTTTCTTCTGAAGCTTCTTCATCTCTCTTGGCATTTAAAATTTTTAATTATATAGATATTTTTACTTCAGAATCAAATATAATTGGACCCTTTGAAAAGAAAATGCCTATGCCAGTAAACAGAGTCTCTAGAAGAGGAAAGTAAAATGGATTTCACTTCTTATATTCCTTTTGTTGCTCATTGTCATGTCACATTTTTAATTTATTTATTGTTTTTATGTTTAGTCTTTCATTTTCTTTTGCTTGTTCTCTCCCCAACATTTCTAATTTCGTTCTCATTTTCTGTTTGAGAGAGGATATGTTTATAGAGAGATTATCTATCTATTAAGATGTTACCAGTTTCTTATTTTTACACTCTTTTTATTGGAGTCCCTTTTAATGTTGCTGAATTGTATCTTAATATAAAAAAGGTTTATGGTAGGCCATGCACAATGACTCATGCCTGTAGTCACAGCACTTTGGGAGGCCAAGGCAGGAGGATCACTTGAGGCCAGGAGTTAGAGACCAGCCTGGGCAACATAGCAAGACACCATCTCTACAAAAAATAAGAAAACAGTTAACTGGGCATGGTGGTGCACACATGTAGCCCTAGCTACTCGGGAGCCTGAGGCAGGAGGATCCCTTGAGCCCAGGAGTTCAAGAAGGCTGCAGTGAGCTGTGTTTGCACCATTGTACTCCAGCCTCGGCAACCAAGCAAGACTCTGGCTCAAAAAAAGGAGAGGAGGAGGAAAGAGGAGGAAGGAAGGAAGATTGTTGTGAATTTTTCCAAAGTATAATTTACATATAATTTTGTCAATTTGATATATAATTCAGTGAGTTTGGGTAAATGTTCAGAGTTTTATAACCACCACCACAATCATAACATAGAACATTTCCATCCCCTGAGAAATGTGCCTACTCGCAGTCTGTCTCCCTACCACCACTTGACCCTGGCAACCTCCAGTATGCATCCATATCTTTAGCATATACCTCAAAACTCTTCTGGCTCTCTACCCATTACCCAATTTCAAAGATACTTCCACGTGTTTAGGCATTTCTTGCAGCAGCACCTTATTCCTTGGTATCAAAATCTGTGTTAGTCAGCTGAGGCTGCTGTAACAAAATACTATAAACCAGGTGGTTTAAACAACAGAAATTTACTGTCTCACAGTTTTAGAGACTAGGAATTCCAAGATCAAGGTTCCAACCAAGTTATTTCCTGGTGAGGGCTCTCTTCCTGGCTTGTAGACTGCTGCTTTCTCGCTGTGTGCTCACATGACCTCTTATTTTCACACAGATAAAGATCTCTTTCTGGTGTCTCTTCTTACAAGGTAATTAATTACCTTTATTATCTCATTTAAACTCAGTTATTTTCAAACACCCCTTTCTCCAAATACCATCTCATTAGGGGATAGGAGTTCAGTGTTTCGACCTGAGGAGGACACGAACATTGAGTATATAACAGTTGCTATGGATGAAAAGATAGAGTAAGACATAGTCCTTGCCCTTAATGATCTCATAGTGGAATAGTTGAAATTTGAAGAGAGCTCATCTAAATAAAGACAAATGAGGAGGGTGCGCGCCCAAGATGGCCAAATAGGAACAGCTCCAGCCTCCAGCTCCCAGCGTGAGTGAGACAGAAGACGGGTGATTTCTGCATTTTCAACTGAGGTACCGGGTTCATCTCACTGGGGAGTGCTGGACAATTGGTGCTGGTCAGCTGCTGCAGCCCGACCAGCAAGAGCTGAAGCAGAGAGAGGCATCACCTCACCTGGGAAGCGCAAGGGGGAGGGGAATCCCTTTTCCTAGCCAAGGGAAACTGAGACACACAACACTTGAAAAATCGGGTAACTCCCACCCTAATACTGCGCTTTACCAAGGGTCTTAGCAAACGGCACAGCAGGAGATTATATCCCACACCTGGCCCAGAGGGTCCCACGCCCACAGAGCCTCCCTCATTGCTAGTACAGCAATCTGAGATCTAACTGCAAGGCAGCAGCGAGGCTAGGGGAGGGGCGCCCACCATTGCTAAGGCTTAAGTGGGTAAACAAAGCCATCGGGAAGCTCAAATTGGGTGGAGCCCACCGCAGCTCAAGGAGGCCAGCCTGCCTCTGTAGACTCCTCTGCTGGGGACAGGGCATAACTAAACAAAAAGCAGGAGAAACCTCGGCAGAGGTAAATGCCCATCTGATAGCTTTGAAGAGAGCAGTGGATCTCCCAGCACAGAGGTTGAGATCTGAGAACAGACAGACTGCCTGCTCAAGTGAGTCCCTGACCCCTGAGTAGCCTAACTGGGAGACATCCCCCACTAGGTGCAGACCGACACCTCACACCTCACACGGCGGGGTACACCCCTGAGAAGAAGCTTTCAGAGCAAGAATCAGACAGCAACACTCGATATTCAGCAATATTCTATCATCTGCAATCCCATTACTGGGTATATACCCAAAGGATTATAAGTCATGCTGCTAGAAAGACACATGCACACATATGTTTATTGCGGCACTATTCACAATAGCAAAGACTTGGAATCAACCCAAATGTCCATCAGTGACAGACTGGATAAAGAAAATGTGGCACATATACACCATGGAATACTATGCAGCCATAAAAAAGGATGAGTTCATGTCCTTTGTAGGGACATGGATGCAGCTGGAAACCATCATTCTCAGCAAACTATCACAAGAGCAGAAAACCGAATACTGCATATTCTCACTCATAGGTTGAGATCAATGAGATCACTTGAACACAGGAAGGGGAACATCACACACTGGGTCCTATTGTGGGGCGGGTGTAGGGGGTAGGGATAGCATTAGGAGATATACCTAATGTAAATGACAAGTTAATGGGTGCAGCACACCAACATGGCACATGTATGCATATGTAACAAACCTGCACGTTGTGTACATGTACCCTAGAACTTAAAGTATAATAATAAAAAAAAAGACAAATGAGTTATTTTTTTGTATAGACTGTTTTGAAAAGTTGAGACTTCTAAAATCCCATTCTAGAAATAATGCTGAGAATGCTAGTAACATAAGAAGTCATGTGCTTTTTGTGGTGTTGAATTTTATAGTGTATGCAATATGCCCCTTGAGTTTGCAAAGGAGAAATATCAAAGTTAATGGATGGAGGTAAGCAGGCTGGAGAGGTTGCTATTTTCTCTATGTGATTTCTTTCCTGTAGTGTTACAACTCCTGCTTCAGAGAAGGTCTCTTGGGTTGGATATTCATCATCAAATACAGATATTCCCAAATGGACTCTCTTTGCCCCAAACACCAATTGTTCTTCCAGTCTGATGGTTTTAAAAATATACTACTTCATGGAAAAAGAAATATTTAAACCACTTTTCCTTAGAAGAAATTTAGTATACTTTTTGAGACTTGATAACTTACTCAATACTGTGAAATAAAAGGTCTTTTTCTAAAGGATCTAATATTAGTAGTAGGTGTTCCTTTTAATATTAATATAAAAGTAAGTTTGTGGTTGGTGGGGTATACATAGACCACTATCAGTTTATTCTTGTGGCATTTATTTGACTTCTTATTTCTGTACTGCCTTTTCCTTCCCATTTTTGTGTCTATTACTATCCTTGCACACAATACGAAGGTTCACCTCTCATATAATACCATACACACACACATTCTCACACTGTCTCTCACACATGCTCTTTCTCGTTCTCTCTCTTGCTCTTTCTCTTTCCCTATATCACTTTTTTCTTTTGTTTGTTTTTGAGACAGGATCTCACTCTGTCACCCAGGCTGGAGTGCAGTAGTACAATCTTGGCTCACTGCAGCCCCTGCCTCCAGGGCTCAAGAGATCTTCCCACCTTAGCCTCCCAAGTAGCTGCGACTATAGTTGAGCGCCACCACCCCTAGTTAATTTTTGTATTAATATTTTTTGTAGAGATGAGGTTTTACCATGTTGCCAAGGCTGGTCTATCACTTTCTTTATTTTCCCTTTCAGTATATTTAATTCTTCTTCCCTAGTTAAGTCAGTATTAAGTGTGTACATTAGGACAATTTCTTATTCAGTCAAATATTACAATATTTGACAGTCTATATTTCTCCTTTGTTATATACCTGTTGTTTTTTCTAGAAGTAACAATTGCCTCATTTTTTATCTGTATGAATTATGAATTCATCCCAAAACTTTCCACTAAAGTTTTCAAACTCCTCTTTAATGTATGTAAGTATGAAACCCTTGGAATCCTCCATACTCCAACTCCAAATGGATAGCTTGCTTCCGAGGTTGTCTACACAGCTGTTATTCTGGCACTTTCCTTTATCATTCTAGCAACTGCCTTGACCTTGCTTCTGTGTAAGATGCCTTGTTTCCTGGATCTCTGGTGTTTTTTTTTGAGACTCCATCTCAAAAAAAAAAAAAAAGAAAAAAAGAAAAGAAGAAAAAGGGGAGGGATAAGGCCACGTTAGACATATTTCTAAGATATACAAACGGCCAACCCAGCAAATGAAGTTATGCTCAGCATCATTGTCATTAGGGAAATGCAAATCCAAACCACACGGAGATACCACTTCATCCCCACTAGGGTAGCTATTTAGAAATAATAATAATAACAATTGGTTGCTCAGAATATATAATAAATGGAACCCACTTACATTGTTGGTCAGAATGTAAAATGGTGCAGCCACTGTGGAAAACATTTTGGCAGTTCCTCAAATAGTTAAAAATGGAGTTACCCTGTGACTCAGGAATTCCTCTCCTAGGTATATACCAAAGAGAATGGAAACATGTTCACACAAAAGTTTGTGTGTGAACATTTATAGCAGCATTAGCCATAATAACTGAAGAATAGAAATGATCCATGTACGTCAGGTGATGAGTAGTTAAACAATGTGGTACATACATACAATGAATAGTATTCGACCACAGAAAAGAGTGAAATACTGGTGCAACATAGTTGAACACTGAAGACATTAGTCTAAGTGAAGGAAGCCAGACACAAAAGGTCACATATTGTATGGTTCCATTTATAGGAAATGTCCAGAACAACTAATCCATAAAGACAAGATTAGTGGTTGCCAGGGGCAGGGGAGAAGGGGAATGTGGAGTGATTTTAAAATGGGTGTGCAGTTTTTGGGGGGACTGATGAAGGTAGATAGTGGTGATAGTTACACAACTCTGAATTACTAAAAATTACCAAATTTTGTACTTAAAATGATGTTTTTATGTTATGTGAATTTTATTTCACTTTAAAAAATATATAAAGGGTTGGGGACGGTGGCTCACGCCTGTAATCCAGCACTTTGGGAGGCCAAGGCAGGCAGATTGCTTGAGCTCAGGAGTTCGACACCAGCCTGGGCAAACATGGTGAAATCTGGTCTCTACAAAAAACACAAAAATTAGCCAGGTATGGTGGCATGCGCCTGTAGTCCCATCTACTCAGGAGGCTGAGGTGGGAGGATCCCTTGAGCCCAGGAGTATATATACATACACACGCGCGCATATATATAAGTGTATATAATGATTCTTCCTATCCATGAGCATGGTATGTTCTTCCATTTGTTTGTGTCCTCTTTGATTTCACTGAGCAGTGGTTTGTAGTTCTCCTTGAAGAGGTCCTTTACATCCCTTGTAAGTTGGATTCCTAGGTATTTTATTCTCTTTGAAGCAATTGTAAATGGAAGTTCATTCCTGATTTGGCTCTCTGTTTGTCTGTTACTGGTGTATAAGAATGCTAGGCTGAGGTAAGAGAAGTGCTTGAGCCCGGGAGGCAGAGGTTGCAGTGAGCTAAGATTGTACCATTGCACTCCAGCCTGGGCAACGGAGTGAGACTCTCTCAATAAGACAAGAAGCTGGATAAGGGGTGACAAAAAAGAGAGCTTGGGTTATAGTGTTTTTTCTCCCTTAAATGTTTGTAAATATTGTTACATCATTGACTCCCAGAATACGGAAGTGTGGAGATGACTAAAATGAACCAAATATTGATATTTTTAAAAAATATATAAACTGCTTTTGAAGCTTGAAAAAAAAAAATAAGTGTATATAATGTATATATGTATGTATATATAAGAAATCTTATAACCTATATATGTATATATAAGAAACCACATATATATATGTATGCATATATAAGAAACCTTATAACCTTTATATAGGCATTAATTGAAAAAGTGTATTTTCTGTACATCTTTTGAACATTCTCATCTTTAAGAAAATGAGTGCCTTATCAGTATTAAACTTGGAATCATTACAATTTTCATGATACATTAAAAGTGTTTAACATGGTAAAACGTCTATTATGGGAATAGATACATATTTAATAAGATAAATCAGGAAATGCTTACCTATATTTTATAGTCTCATCTTGTTTAGATAAGTTAAACATATTAATGAGTCTCTAGTATTTTAGGATTATTTCTCTAATATTGTACACATTAATGTAAGAGCATTTCTTAGAATCGGACTATTTTCCACAATAAGAGGACAATGTGATATAAATTATTTTTCAAATGTTTTTATTATTGAGTTGTGAGTAACCATTGTTACAGCTATTGCCAGGTGTCCGTGGGGTTGAAAAAGATGTTAATCCAAATACATTATACTAAATTTATTGCCCAATATTGACAATACAAAATGTGTGGCTCTGAGGACAATTGTTTGACTGACTTCTCATGATCTAACATTTGTAGGATTCCTAATATGTAGGAAACATCATTCTCTGTATTTTACATTTTTAACTTATTTACTCCTTACAACAACCCATTGAAGTGAATAATACTTTGTTGTTGTTGCTGCTGCTGTTGTTGTTGTTGTTGTTGTTGAGACAGGGTTTTGCTTTGTCACCCAGGCTAGAGTACAGTGGCATGATTTTTGCTCACTGTAGCCTCAACCTCCTGGGCTCAAGCGATCCTCCCATCTCAGCCCCCTAAGTAGTTGGCACTACAGGCATGTGCCACCGCACCCAGCTAATTTTTTTGTATTTTTTGTAGAGATGTGTTGCCCAAACTGGTCTCAAACTCCTGAACTCAAGTGATCCACCCATCTTGGCCTCCCAAAGTGCTAGGATTTTTGGTGTGAACCACTGCGTGCAGCCAGAAGTAAATACTATTACCTCCATTTTTTAGATGATAAATGGAGACATAGAGAGGTCATGTGGTAACACAGACACTGCTACTAGTGCAAAGTCAAGATTTGAACTGGACATTCTAGTTGCCGAATTCAAACTCATAACCACTATGCTGTATTACACTAAACTCCCTCACAAATACGTATTTCCATTGGAAAATGAAGTCATTTTATATTGTAAGATACTAATGCTTAGCTAGGAATGATGGATTCACAGCTTAAATGATATAACTAGTTTCTAATACCAGCATTAATTAAAATGTGGGTTCACTTTGAGGCCTTTTAGAAGGTAAGTAAAATATATCATATTAATAGGTAATGTGTTTTGAGCTGATTTGTTGACATGATTCTAAGCATAAGTAAATTTGATCTTGAAAAGTAGAAGTTGCAATTTAGACTAAAATATAACATAGCACAGATTATATTTACTAATCCAATGACCCCACATTATCTTTATGATTCTAATAGAAAATAAAACAAAATTATTGTATGTGGTTTCCTTCTTCAAGAAACTTAAATACAGTTTTCTTTGAATTCTTTCTATAGTACCGCTTAACAAAAATGTTTTCTAGTTTTTTATGTTTTTTATAGTTACGAAGTTGGTCACCTTCCAAAATTAATAAATTGGAACTTGTCGTCTCTTCATTTAATGAGAGATTATTGTTAAAGAAGAGACATAAGCTTGCAGGTGCAAAACTGGCATTTGATATAGGTAAAATAAATGTCATTATTCTTAGTTGTTACTTCACCCATTATTTTAGTGAATGGCTTTTTTGAATTCTAAAATTACAAACCAGTAAGCAGATTGTGCAAATGTTTTATTTTTACCTTGTGGCCAACATAATAATAATTATATGTAATACATAAGTACTAACTCCAGACTTTGCTTTAAGCATATACATTTTGAGAAATGAATATAACCTCTTGTTAGAATAGCAGTTGATTTTTGTGAGTATAGAAATTTGGATATTTTCTTTAAATTTTATTGCTAAAAAATTAAACTTAATGTTTGTATTATACTTGTTTTCTCTGTTTTAGAAATGTCTATATTTTTATGAATTTGTATTTAAATCAATGTTAGTCATCAATTTTCAATTCAATACATTGGAAATTTCTAGTGTTGCTAACATTATGATTTAAGAAAATTGTCGTATTTTACCACAGAATCTCAATTATATGTCATTCTGTTTTCTTAGGAACTTCCAGCACCATTACTTGATGATAATAGTAAGAAGGAATTTGATGAAGATGTGTATAATCATAAAACACCAGAATCTAATATTAAGATGAAAATAGCTTGGCGTTACCAGTTATTACCCAAGATGGAGGCAAGTAAAACTACAAATTCTTTCCAAAATTTGCAAATGCATTTGTTTTCATCTTACAGAATCTCTCGTGGTATGCCTATATGTGTATTTGTTTATTTAAAGAATTAGCTGTTTCATTTGTAGAGTATTTGGTCAAGATGATATATTTCTTACAAGTAAAATTATGGTAACTTGTTTTTTTACCAAAATAGATTGTTTCATCTCTTCCATAATACCCATATAGAATGCTTTATTCTAGGGTTGCAAGACAGAGTAAGTGAACTAATGAAGCCATTTCTATCCAGTATGGTTACCTATAAATGTTCAATGTAAGTGATGGTTCTTTGGAGTTATTATTTTTATCCTTAAACATTTTCAATCGTTGTATTTTCAGACTCATCTGTCTGGTAATGTCATCTATTCAGAACAGACAGAATAGGTAAGAAATGAAGGAAAAATTTCTGAGAAGTCAAAACAAATGCCAATAAATCTGTCCAGTAACTCATGAACTCTGTTCCTGGTGATGGCATGGTTCATTTATTAGCTTCCTTATTTGATTGTTCACTTCATTCACTTTTCGGATGACATTATTTAACATCTATCAGATATTACCATACTAGTAGAAAAGTTAAAGAAGAGACATAAGCTTGCGTAATCTGAATAAAACATAGTTTCCTTAGTCCATCCATCTCTAGTCTTCCATATTGACATCAGTGTTATCTTTCCCAAGGATAGAAATATGTGTGTGATACTCTTTAACTTCAAATGCCTCATTTGGTTTCCTATTTTCACTACCCCCTTCTAAATAAATAGCAGACTGTAGTACCCTCTAATACCCTCCTGCCAAACTCAGACACAGCCTTAGAATTCTTCTCTACAGGAATGTTCTGGGTAGCCACTACCAAGTTAGTATATGAGATGAAACCTGTTTGCTATTATAAGCTTTCAATATGAAATACAAATTTAAGATTGTATAGAAAATCTGTACAACCTAATCCAAGTCTACCTTTTTAGCCTCTTCCTCCTGTGTATATAAAACACTACATTCAACTATCCTATGAGAATTGCTCCTTATAAATTGCTTGTATTTCTTTTAGTAATGCTTTTTTCACTTTCTTACTCACCAATGCATCCTTCTCCAAGTTCAAATGTTACTACCTCTTATGGCTTTCTGTACATAATTATCTACTTTCTTTCTTTTCCCTGTAACACTTCATATATTTTAAAATATGTCTTTCTCTGGGTCTGGCGCGGTGGCTCACACCTATAATCCCAGCACTTTGGGAGGCTGAGGTGGGTGGATCACGAGGTCAGGAGTTCAACACCAGCCTAGCCAAGATGGTGAAACTCCGTTTCTACTAAAAATACACAAAACTTAGCTGGCTGTGGTGGCGGGCGCCTATAATACCAGCTACTCGGGAGGCTGAGGCAGAGAATTGCTTGAACCCAGGAGGCAGAGGTTGCAGTGAGCCAAGATCGTGCCATTGCGCTCTAGCCTGGGCGACAGAGCAAGACTTCGTCTCAAAAAAGAAAAAAAAAAATACATCTTTCTCATTGTTTTATACTTAATTGGTAGTGTAACTCTCTCCTCCACCAGACAGAAAATTTTCTGCAAGGCAGAGTGCTTGTTTTATTTCCTCTTGTACCTCCAGCACTTTTACTAATGTTATTTTAGTCAATAATAATGATAAATGTATTTATTCGTTTAGTCAGCAAATACTAAGCTAAGCATCATCTGTGTACCAGATATAAAGCATGTTATAATAGGTGCATATTAAGCAATGACATGTTATTCTAATTTAAGTGTGGAAACTATTTGAATAATAATTTTACGCTGTGATTTAAATGACTGTGAACAAACTACAAATTTAAGAGAGAATATTTGCAACTCAAATTATAAAACAAGGACAAATTTTACTTACATACAAATAACTTTTAAAATGAATAAGGAAAAATTCTACAACTGATTTTTTTTAATGGTCAAAAATATGAAAAGAAAATTTAAGTGACTCTTAAACATACAAAACGTATGCCCAATTTCAGTTTTAATGAGAGAAATTCAAATGGAAACTACACTGTCCTGCTATTTTTCTCTTATCAAATTGACAATGATCTAACTTGGTAAGACACTGTATTAGCAAGGGTGGGGGAAGCTGGTACTCATATTTTGCTGGTGAAAATGTAAAAAGGTACAACTTCTGTAGAGAGTATTTTGGTAGTAACATTCATGATTACAAAAACATATATTCTTTGATTCTTTTGGAAATTTACATCATTAATATATTTACTAAAATGTAAAAGTGAATATACATGAGCTATTCTTGCAGCGTATTTTTTTAATAGCAAGAGATTGAAAATAGCCTAAATGTCTATCAGTAAGCAACTAGCTTAGTAAATTATGGTGTGTCTGAACAGTAAAATACTATACATTTGTATTAAAAAATAGAAGGAAGCTCTGTGTAATCAGAAGTTGTTACAGGTATAGCCTAGTTTGGATGTGAACGAGAACTGGGTGCAGGCGGCCAGAATAGATGTTAGTCTGTTTAGGAAAATATGAGTTAAGTGATAGAGATCAAAACAAACTAGAAATAGAGGACTAGCACTTGAGAACCCTAATGGCAAAGAACTTCATGTCTTTGACTCTGGCAGGTTTATTCAAGTGACTGGGCTTAATTGTGACTGTATTCTAATTTTTCTACTGCTGTGTCCTGAAAGAGTCAGTAATGAACCTAAACTCTAAGTTTAGAGACTGGAGTACAGTGGCATGATCTCAGTTCACTGTAACCTCCGTCTCCCACATTCAAGTGATTCTCCTGCCTCAGCCACCCGAGTAGCTGGGACTATAGGCACCCACCACCACATCCGGCTAGTTTTTGTATTTTTCGTAGAGACGGGGTTTCATCATGTTGGCTGGTCTCAAACTCCTGACCTTAGGTGGTCTGCCTGCCTTGACTTCCCGAAGTGCTGCGATTACAGGTGCGAGCCACTGCACCCAGCTGGTTTTGGTCTTTTCATTGGCAATTAACATTCTCAAGTGAAATTGTTGTCAAAAATGCAAGTAACTAAAGCTTTAAGCCTTTTTTCTCCTTTTTTTGTTTTTTGAGACAGAGTCTAACTCTGTCACCCAGGCTCAAGTACAGTGGCACGATCTCGGCTCACTGCAGCCTCCACCTCCTGGGTTCAAGCAATTCTCCTGCCTCAGCCTGCCAAGTAGCTGGGATTACAGATGCGCACCACCACACCCAGCTAATTTGTGTACTTTTTAGTAGAGATGGGGTTTCACCGTGTTGGCAAGGCTGGTCTTGAACTCCTGACCTTGTGATCCACCCATCTCAGCCTCCCAAAGTGTTGGGATTACAGGTGTGAGCCACCATACCTGGCCAGCTTTTTCTCTTATTGCTATTATGAAAGCTATATAGAGTTTGGGTAAAAATCATTTGTTTCTTTAAAAATGCATTGTTTTTTATAAATTTGAATCATAGATACTATCCTTGCCCCAGTGAGTAGTGCTAATTTCATTCCTCCTTTTAGAGTCTGGTGTACCTGCCATTAGCTTTGTTATCTATTAATTAAGGTTGCATATTAACAAATAAACTTAGTACAGTTTTTCTTTTTTTCTTTTCTTTTTTTTTTTTTTTTTTGAAATAGGATCTTACTGTGTCGCCCAGGCTACAGTGCAGTGGTGCAATTATGACTCACTGAAACCTTGACCTGCCAGGTTCACATGATCTTCCCACCTCAGCCTCACAAGTATCTGGGACCACAAGTGCATGCCACAGCACCATGTCTCTATTTTTGTAGAGACAGGGTCTCACTATGTTGCCCAGGCTAGTCTCAATCTCCTGCTTTCAAGCAATCCTCTCACCTTGGCCTCCTGAAGTGCTGGGATTACAAACATGAGCCACTGAATCCGGCCCTAGTGCTCAGTTTTCAAGGTTTAAAGCTTGAATGTTTTGAAAATTGTTCTCTTCTTACGATGATCTTATCCAGATTATTTATTGTTTCATTTTCTTAGGTCTCTACTAAAAAATTAGTTTATCAGAAGTGACTGCCTTTGTCACTGTAGATGAAATAAAACCACTCTCTGTCATCTTCTTTCGCTGCTTTACTTTTCTTAAAGGCACTTATCATTAAATGATGATAATATATATCTAATTTATTATCCTCTATCTCCTACTAGAATGTGAGCTCAGTGGGAGAAAGGGACTTTGACCGTTTTGTTTTACTGACATTTAGTAGGTGCTCAGTAATTATTTGTTGGATGCATGAATGAATGAATTATATAGTATGTAGATTAAATATTAAACTGAGCTAAGACACATTAATCAATATAGACAAAATGATAGCTTATTTTGAATATGCAGTCAATGGTCATGCTTATGTTTACTTGTATTTACAGTGAGTTCTGTCCACTTTAGAAAATAGAATCACCTTCTGGCTTCTTTGCTTTTCTTTGAAATGTCACTAGCATGTATATTTGCCTGTTAAGGTAATTTTATATATGATGATTTGCCAAGACTGATAGGCTTTGATGATCACTCATCATTATCTACTTTATAAATCTAGGCTTTACTTTGCCTTTCTCATTTTAACACACACACACACACATACACACACACACACACACACACACACACACACACACACATACACACACACACACACACACACACACCTGGCTGTATTAGTTCATTCTCACTGAGACTGGGTAATTTATAAACAAACAAAAGAGGTTTAATTGTCTCACAGTTTCACATGGCTGTGGAGACCTCGGGAAACTTACAATCATGGCAGACGGTGAAGGGGAAGCAAGGCACATTTCACATGGCAGCAGGAGAGAAAGCACAGGGGAAGCTGCTACTGTTAAACCACCAGATCTCCTGAGAACTCTCTCACTATCAGGAGAACAGCATGGGGTAAACCACCCCCATGATCTAATCACCTCCCACCAGGGTCCTTCCTCAACGTTTGGGGATTACAATTCGAGTTGAGATTTGGGTGGGGACACAGAACCAAACCATATCACTGGGTTTTCTGAGATCAGATGAGATTGGGCACATTCAGGGTGGTTTGACCGTAGACTTCACTGTTTTCTTTATTTTACTTGGGACAAAATGCAGTTAACATAATTGTGGCTTAAGATTAAATAAATAGTTCAAAACTAGGAGTGTTGATTATCAGAGATGCCTTTTAAAATAAGTTGTCACCAGGTCCTAAGGGTGTGGCCATATTACCACTTACTAATGCAAAAGAGGACAAGAATATATATACCTAGATCAGTAACAATAGTTCAGTAAAGCATAAAGCAGTGCTTCATTTAAATGGAAGAGTGTATAGTTTTAAAAAGCCCTCTTTCCTTCAACATGTGATTTTAATTCTCTCTCTAAGCTAGATATGCCTTCTTCTCCACTGTCTTATAATCATCAACCACTATTCCTGACACTCCATGAATTGTTAGCCAACAGTATATTCTGAGACTTAATTTTCTCAGTATTGCAGAGCTTTAATACTATGAGCTACAATGACTCCAGCAATTCATTGCAGTGTGTTAAGTCTTTATTATATTAAATTCTCAGGAAACATTGACTTTCTGTCTTAATGGTTTAGCTGCAACAGTCCTGTGGTAGATGTGTACAGGTATAGATGACCAACAAATACCATTTTTTCAATAAGTCAATGTAATTACAAAACACAGTGACGGATCTTCTCATTCTCTAGTGAATCATGACACAATAATAATAATGAATAACAGTTACATACAATTCATAATTTACAGAATATTCATTGCAAGTATTACATTAGAGTCTCACAACAGCCTCGTAAAATAATTATTAGCTCCAGTTTCTAGTGATTAAACTAAGGATCGAAGTGTTTTAAAAACTGGATTCTTGCTGTCTGGTATGCTATACTGGGAAATAAGAAATAATAACGGGAAGAAAATGTCATATTTAGATTTTTTTGGTGCAGCTTTTCTTTGAAAGTTTTGTTTCTTTGTAACATACTAGAAGTAGAGTATGGTATTGTTTTTTACCATTTTCCTCCTGTACCCCCATCAAAGTTCATTTTCTTTTAGCATCATAAAATTTACTGAACCATTTCATTTTACACACTTCCACAGATGACAAAGTCAAAAGGCAGTTTATGAATGTGAATTAGAAGTTTTCATAATGTAAAACTAAAGCAACATGTTCTTACCTAATAAGCTGACTAGTTATTGATAATAGTTTGATATTTTAAATTTATCCATTTTTATTGAGTTGATGACAGTTTTTTGTAGATGATAATAATTATTTTATTTACAACATGTAGTTATCTTTTTTAGAGGAAATGTCTAAGTCTTTGTTTTATAATTCTAGGCCTCAAAAGATTTCAGTGTTTCAAAATCTGATTATATGTTAATGTTGTATGTCTTGAGCAGAAAAATTTGGGAAATTGTTTTTTCCTGTAAGAATAGATTTTTATTTTCATTTTTAATTGGAATTTTAAAATTCTTCATCAGCAATAAAATTTTCATGGCTACCTTATGAATATTTTAGCTACTATATCATTTTAATTTCTAAATAAATTAATAATTATAATGAGTAAAGCTTCCAATTTTATTTTTACATTTTAATGAATTATTTGTGTTCTATATGTAAACTGTCTCAGCATGAAATCAATTTTCTGCCTTGATTCATTCCAAATCTGTGATTTCTATCACATTACTATTGTAATTAGAAACATTAATAGAGACGGCAACTTAAAAAGCATACTTTGCTTTTTGGCAATTTAGCATATTTCTCTGAGTGCATAAGACTTCAAGAACTTTCAGTCCACTAATAAATTTATTAACTCAAACTTAAAAGAAATGAAAAGTCTCTTTCTTTCTCTCTCCCCATGGCCAGTCTGCTAAAATAGATTATTCATGCTTATTTGATTCAGGTAGGCTTTTGCAAGCTTCCCTACTAGGCCTGGGAATGTGGTACATTGAGGCCTTTTCAGAGGCTTCTGACATAGACCAAGCTTTTATTGCATGGTGTTTTATTATAGCCAAATCCTAGTCTCCACCCAGTTTGTAGGCACTCTGCTTATTCTTTTGAATCAGGAAAGGTTATCACCTACCTTAATCCATGCAGCAGCATGGATTAAGGACACCAGTGTGCCCCAGGATTCTCAAAGAGGATCCTGGAAACTTCTGGGTTTTTCTTTTTTGCTGTCTTTACTAAATTCTGTTGGGCCTTAGGGGGATTTGCATCTGAAATGGGCAACCTGGTGTTTTTCTCAATGAAGACATCAGATCAAAGTTCAGTTAGTCAAGGCCTTTCTAAAACATTAAGGGGGCTTGGACTTACACAATAAAAAGATGAGCTCTAGCAGAGACTGCAGTAAAAACATTCTGAACTATAATCCGGATAAAGAATAGATTATAGGCCAAAGAACAGACCTTGTTTAAATTGCTTTAGACTAATAACTTTACATTTTAAAAGTTTGCACCCTAGTTTTAAGAAACATTTTAATATTATATATTTTATGTATCCATAGTTTCATGGTAAATGGATAAATTATATTTTGGGAACAAGAATTCTGTACATGTTGGTTTGAAAAGATTAGATTGAAGCAAATTGATAGCATCTCTTTCATTAATGAAAGTAAGTAGTACCTTATGGAGGGATGAACAGTCATTTCATTTAAAAAATAAATGTTGAACCTACAGACTCTGAATCTGAAAAAAGTGTTTCTATTAGACTTTAAAAGTTTTATTTCTTATTACTGTATAATTTCATGTTTGTAGGCATTTAGTTTAAGAATATGAACCCTTGAAATCTTAAATGCAAATATCTAGTGTCAAGCAAATATGTCTTTCTTATCTAAATTAAAAAGTTGTCACTTAGATAAGTATCTACTATGTATAGTTCTTCAATTTCTGTAGTGATTATCTAGTTTTGTTGAATAGTCTGAAACTTATATGTTTCAGGACAGTGGAAATTATGTAAGAGTAGATCTGGAATCTTTTATTAGAAAGTATTGCCAAGTGGAATTTGTTAATAATTCAATTTTGGATAGTGGTATATATATATTTTCAATGTGTTGAATGAAAGAAATTAGCTCAAAGTCCATTCAAAGCAACCTAATAATAATGTTATGTTAGTAGACTTTGCTATCCCATATAAATCAATTCAGTGTCATATAAATTAGAGTTTCTTATAAGAAAGATAATTTGTTGGAGAAATTGTTAGTAGAGAACACAAAAGAGGAATTATCAATGAACCAATGATTATGCCAGGTTCTGATTGATCTAATGTAGGTCATATACATTCTTCAACTTTACCGTGCCTTGTTCCTGTTTGGAGTATTGTAGTACATTTTATCCTATAAGCTTAATTTCAATTTGTAAGAAATGTTTGATATACATGTATATTGTCTTATGTGAGAATTCAGTTTTAAAATGATACTCAGTTTAATATATTTAAATAGCTAGCTTCTTTTGGACCTCTTACCAGTGAATTAATTGAGTTTAAGTTTTCATTTAGTTCTTGGCAACTGCATATTTAATTTGTCATTAAAACCTAGAATCTTAAATATTAATTGAGAATTATGTATATTAAGTTTTAAACTTAGAAAGGTATACAGTATAATAAAAAAAACCAAAGAGGTTTTTAAATTCTTGTCAAATTTAGGGAACCACTAGAAGTGAAGAAACGTGAAAGATAAAAAGGTTGATTTGTAACTATAAATGGTTTAAAATAATAAAGGTTGTTGTATGCTTCTTTGAAATTTACTTAGTGTATGTATATCAGTTCTTCCTTATTAACTTAAAATTCATAAGTATGTCATTGTTTTGCTGGATGTAGGACAAATAAATTATAGCTTAAAAATAATTGTTTAACAGCCACTATGGGTTTTATTTTAGCAGATTGGACCAGTATCATCACGATTTGGTCACTATTATGATGCATCAAAAAGAATACCACAAGAACTAATTGAGGCTTCAAACTGGCATGGATTTTTTCTTCCAGAGAAAATATCTTCAACTCTCAAAGTAGAACCCTGGTAAGTTAATGACCAATTTAATAACAAAGTCTGATTTCAAATTTTAGTTGAATGCACTTTTGCCACATTTTTGAAAGAATACACATCTAAGGGTAAATATAATAATAAATACTAGTTTTCTATATAATTTGTAACTTCAAGTCTATATATTTTTCATAGTATTTCATTACTGTGACTTTCTTTTTTCTTTGGTCCTATAACTGCTGGAACCACTATTTCTCTAATTTGCAACTTGAAAAGTCAGGACAACAAATTTATAATAAGTGCTGGTTTTCAAGAAATGTAGAACAGTTCTAAACCAGAGTCTTTCAGCTTTAAATGCAAATAGACACCTAATAAATATGTATTGATAATAATAGCAATGAAAATGATACAAACTAGTATCATTTGCTTAATTTAATTTTTTGGCATAAACTTTTTCAGAGAGTAAACAAGTATGTACTTTACAATATTTTATTTATGAAGGCTTTCTATTTCTGGCTCTGCTGTAAATAAGACAATCTGTATAATTTTAAGTGAGTTAGAATTTAGAGTTTTGGTTTTAAGTATCAAAACAACCCAGCATGTTTATACTGCCATTATGTTATTAAGACAAAATGAAAATTACAGGACTTGACATTGAATAATATATGTTATAAAGTGTTAAGAATATTTAATTTCAATTTTTATTGCAGTAAATTATGGAACAGATTGTCATTTATATTTTCTTAAGCACTTGTAAAACCATTTTCAAAATTAGATGAACTATTAAATGAAGATTTGATAGCAAGGCATTGTGAACCAAAATGACTTAAAATTTATAGTCTCTGTTCTAAAAATAATACCTGAGAATTTAGTAGAGACTATTGTACTCATTCTTATTAAACGTTTCCAAAAAATATTCACTTTATTATGGAGTTCTCCAATCTATGGATAGAGACTTAGCAAAAGTGGTGCTTTGATGTTGTTTTAGCATTTATAACTACCATTAATGTATTACTGCTATGTGTCAGCCACTCTGTTAGGCACTTTACATTTGTTATCTTCTGTAATCCTTATATTAACCCTATACAGGGTTATGTAGTATTAATATGCAGAAGTATGTAGTCCCATTTTCTAGAAGATAACTGAAATTCACAGAATTGATTTATCTGAGTTTAATTATTAAGTGATAGAACCAAGCTTAATCTGTCAGATTTATCTTTCTTTTTTGCTTCACTGCTTCAGAAGATTTTGGTGTCTTTCACCTTTACCTTCCTATGTCATGCAGTAATGAGCACTGATAAAGGAATTTTTAAAATCTGGATTCTGATATTGAATTCATCCTACCCTTAACCTTGGGCAGATCACCTAAAATCAGTGAAAATTAATATCTTCATGTGAAAAATTGGAGGTGGGGAGAAGAGGAAATACCACCTGCTTTACTACCTCACTAATTTTTTGTTAAGTTTGAATTATTATATTGATTTTTCTATTTCCCAGTTTTTGCCACACATTGAGTCAAACATGCATTTACGTACAAGCTTGTGAAATAAGTCAGGATAATTTTCCCTTAATTTCTCAAATAGTAGTAAAGAGTGGAACCCAGGTTCCAAGTAAATTCTCCCTGATCAAATATCTGTATTAGCAACATTGCTATACTGTCTCCATTAACAGAGTGCTTAGGAAAATAAATGTAAAATGTATATTATGTTTGATGTATTTCAATGAAAAATAATACGGTGTTACTTTTGTGATTTAAAAAAAATATATTTTAAGGACGATGCTTTTTTTACACCAGCAAGTACAGTGTTATTCTTCATTTATTCAACAGCTGGGGTAAGGAGGGGATTAGCATGTGTCAAATATCTTTTCCAAGTCAGGTGCTCTCCCAGACATTTGACTATGGGATAACTCATTAAATTTTGCCAATAACCCTCCAAGAGAATGTTAACCCCATTTTATAAGGAATTTCAGGTTAGAGTTGCTAAGTAACTCTCCTACCGTTGCAGGCTGTCAGTGACTGAGCTAACACCCAAACTCAAGTTTCTAAAACCTCTGCTCTTTTTTTTTTGTACCATGCTGCCTCCATTTACTGAGGCAGTAAATGTACACCCACCAACCTAGGTGCCAAAAAAATTACTCCTTAATCAGCTGTGAGGATATAATCCTATAGTCATTAAAATACATATTTTCTGAGTGTTTTGTAAGAACTAGCAGTTTTGCGCAGAATAGGAAAATTTATAGATTTTAATTATCAAGTCAGTATTTCATTTCATAGAGTTAACTGATAATTCATTTATTTCATATTAAACTTAAATGCTTAATTAAATGTAATTAAACTTTAAACATGTAATTAAATTAATTTTCAAAATGGGTACTTTACCATGTGAGATTTATTTTAATTTATGAAAAGCATGTGCTCATTTCACTAAAATGAACTTTACTGGTTCATTTATAAAACAATAAAGCTAAGCCTTACTGTTATCTATGCTTTTCCTATAATTAAGGCTAGAGGATATAGCTGTGTCCTACTGTCACATGTGAGGATATAATATATAATTTTGTAATTTCTGAAGGTGCTATTAAAACATGTAAAGATATTTTTACAATAGGAAAAACTGCAGATCATTTAAAATTTACAGTAACTAATTTAAAATGATTAGAAGGTTTGCCTGTAGAAAAAAATTCATACATACAGTTTAAATTTTCAAATTAAAGCCAGAGTATAAAGACTTCAGATGTTTTACAATAATATTATCAAGATAGTTCTGTTTGGCTATTTCACTATTATAAATCAGATAATCTGAGTCACAAAATAATAAGTTGGTTTTGAGAATAATTCTGGAGTCTAAGATTTTTTACTTTGACTTTGTTTTCAATTAAGCTTTGCTAATAAGTATGTCCAAGCATAGTTTGGTTTCCTTAGTAGAAAGACACTGCCATTTTTTAGTGTCATCTTTCTTACTGATTAACAATTATATTAACATATTGCTTAATCTACCACTACCAACTGAATGTTTGTGTCCCCCCAGAATTCATATATTGAAGCCCTAACCCCAAATGGATGATATTTGGAGATGGGACCTTTGGGAAGTAATTAGGTTTAGATTAGGTTGTGGGACCCTGGTGTGATAAGATTGGTATCTTTGTAAAAGAGGGAGAGACACTGGAGCTCTCACTCTCTCCTGGAGCATGCACGAATAGGCCATGTGAGCACACAGCAAGAAGGGTGCTATCTGCAACCTAAGGGAAGAGCCCTCACCAGGCCCCAACTCTGCTGGCATGTTGATCTTGGACTTCAAGTCTTCAGAAGAATGAGAAAATAAATTCCTGTTTAAGCCACCCAATCTATGGTATTTTGTTATGGCATCCTATCTTTGTCCATTTGTGGTGCTATAACCAAACAACTGAGACTGGGTAATTTATAAAGACAGAAATTAAATATTGAACTTTCTATCCTCCAGATCTTTGAGAAAATAAAAGTGCTGGCAGGTGTGGTTGTCTGGTGAGGCCACCATTCTGCTTCCAAGATGGCACCTTTTTCCTGCATTCTCCAGAGGAGAGAAATGATGTGTTCTCACATGGCAGAATGTAAAAGGGCAAGCTAGCCAAAAGGCTATGTGAAGCCTTCTATATAAGGGCCTTAATCCCGTTCCTGAGAGAGGAGCCCTCGTGACATAATCACCTCTTAAAGGCCCCATCTCTGAATACTATTACATTGACAACACCTGAATTTTGTAGGGGACACTTTCAAACTATTGCACAGACTGAGCTGACGATGTTAGGTCTTGAATATTGAGTTTGCATATAGTTGGTAGTCAATAGAATGAGTTTATTTTGATATGTTTCTTTGAATTTCAAGATTTTATTTTAACATATTTATCCTAACAATAACCAGTAGTTTCTTATATTGTCTGAGTGTTCTACTGATTATATTTAATGAATTGAATTCTGTGAGAACCAGTTATATTTCTGGGAGAATTTGTAAGTGAAAACGATGAAAAGAGGATGGAACTAACATTTTAGAAGTCATCCCATTTTTCTCATCCTGCCAAGTTTCTTTACCAGTTTAAATGGAACCTCAGTGTAAGTCTTCTATAATGTTTTCCTAGACAAATTGTAATTGTGTTCCTCATACATTCCTACCTACTTTTGTTCATATTTCTATCAGGACACTTAACACATGACACTGTAATTATTTATCTTGTCTACATGCTTGTCTTTCCCCTCAGACATTGGAAATCCTTGAGGGAAGGGGTTTTGCTTTCTTCATCTTTTTTTTCCTTATATCTAGAACACAGGTGTCCAGTGCATGGTTGATGAATTAATGGATCAATGCACAAAATATAGTAACCGTAAGGGATAATTGGAACGACAGCTGAGAAAGGAATGAGGCCAGTAGACCCAAGTTCAGGTAAACTGATTTATTGTCAGTCCTGCCAGCTACCTCCTGACAACAGCAGAGGAGGCAGCCCTGCTTACAGACTACTGCAGGACTTTATAGGGAGAGGAATTGGGTCAGGGTGGGGGAGTTGAGTCGGGGGTGCAGGTGTCTTGACTGCATCCTGGAGATGTTTTTTGCCAGCTTTGTTATGCGAGGTTAACAGACATGTTAACCGCATCCTGTAACTGTCTGGACAAACAGTTACTGGAGGGGTCAGTGATGGGGGATTTGTCTGTTGCCCTAGGGTAGCTGTGTGGAGAGTGCAAGAGACTATATTGTAAGGCCTGTGGGAGGGGAAAGGAATGGTCTGGTCGGGGTGACCCTAACATTCCAGCCTTTTAACAGATGATGGGAAAGGGGGTGCCATTTTTCATCTGCTACTTCAAGCTGAGAGGGGGCAGTGGTCACGGGAAAGGCTGGAAGGTAGGGGTTGGTCCTGGTACTGGTTTTGAAATTGCTGGTATTTTTGTAGTAGCATCATGTTTTGTATGGTTCCATGGGTGAAAGCTCGAACACGTTCTGTAAAAACTGGGTAAAGAGACGTAAGAGGCAGGGCCCAAAGATTAGAAGAAGGAGAATGGTTATGACGGGTCCTAGGAGTGGGAGTAACTAGGAGGCCTAAGAGCTGAGAGACAAGGGGGCCAAGAGGGCCAGGCAAAGAGCTGTTTTTGTGTGTGTGGGTGGGGGGAGCAGAGGGGTGCACTCAGTCTTTTAGTTTTTTGACTGCATCCTGAACCAAGCCTGACTGATTTAAAAAAGAAGCAGCATTCCTCATCTAGGAAGATGTAGAGACCTCCATTTTTTGCAGTAAGTAAATCAAGGCCTTTGCCGTTTTGAAGGATAACTGCTGCTAGGGAGACTAGTTGGTTTTCGAGGTGGGTAATAGAGTTTGCTTTTTTTTTTTTTTTTTTTTTTTTTTTAAGGGAAGCCTACACATCTGTAGAGAGTGCCTGGAAATATGATAATGAGGTTCCTCTTAACTGGTGTGTAGGAATAGATGGAGAACGGAGGGCCACTCGGGTGGAAGTGACAGAGCATATATGACAGTTTGATGTTAGGTTTTTTAGTAAGGTAAATAGATGGGGGGAGGAGAAATAAGGGCAAAGGAGTAGGTATAGGGGGCATGCACCAATATGGAAGGATTGGTGAAGGGATGTTAGAATTTTTTTTTTTTTTTTGGTTTGTTTTTGGGGGAGGATGAGTTTTTGATTTTTGATTATCTAGTTCTTTTGGAAGGAGGTTTTTTTGTTGTAGTAGTGAAGCTTTTTTTTTTTTTTTGTGGGGGAGAGATACTGGGGTTGGATTGTAGGGACAACGAGGAGGAGAGCGCCAGGGGCAGAAGAAAGAGAGACCTTTTTTTGCTGCCTTGTTGGCTTTTGTGTTTTCTCTTCAGATTTTATCTGATCCTGTTTGATGTCCTTGACAATGTATAACCCCTGCTTTGGTTGGAAGGTGCAGCCTGAAGGAGTTGGTAAATAAGGGGGCCGTTAGTGATGGGGATTCCTTTGGTAGTCAGGAATCCTCTCTTTTGCCAGATGGCAGCATGGGAATGAAAGATGTGATCGGCATATTTGGAGTTTGTATAAATGTTGACTTGTTTGCCTTTGGAAAGGGTTAGGGCTCTGGTGAGAGCTGTAAGTTCTGCATTTTGGGAGGAGGATCTTGGAGGTAGTGGTTTAGCCTCAATTACATGGTTTAAGGTAACTACTGCATACCCAGTTTTTGGAGAGCCGGGGGCTCCGGAAGAGGAGCCATCTATGAGGAGTTGGTCATCTGGGTTAGTGAGCGGCTCGGGGGAGATGTTTCGGAAGTGTGGCTGCAGGTGATCCAAAATGTCAGTGCAAGAATGAGTAGAAGGGGAAGAGGATATGGGGAGTAGGGATACTGGGTTGAGGGAGGCGCTTTTGGTGAAGCTGAATTCGGGATTTTCGATAAAGAGGGCATGGAGTGACTGAATTCGGGAAGGAGAGAGGGAGCTTAATGCCTGGGAGGAGAGGAGATCCTGTAAGTTGTGAGAGCTGTGGACGGTGATACTTTGGCTGAATGTCGGTTTTTTACTTTACAGAGCTAAAATGGTCGCTGCTGCTAATGCTCTAAGACAGGTTGGCCATGCTTTGACAATGTTAATTGTTTAGAGAGTTATGCCACAGGGGCAAAGGAAGAGGGACTTCCCTTTTGTTGCCCTAGGACCCCGAGAGCTATTCCTTGGTTTTCGGCGGTACAGAGAAGGAAGAGTTGGGAGATGTGGGTTAAGGACAGGGCAGGTGCAGTGACGAGAGTGGTTTGGAGTCTACAGAAACTGGGAAGTATGTTGTGTGTGGGGTTTAGGGGTTCATTGAGAGGGCCTTTGGCTGCTTCATAGAGGGTCCAAGCCAGGAAGGCAAAGTTGGGAATCTATATTCTAAAGAAACCTGCCAGTCCTAAGAAAGAGAGAATTTTATTTTTTGAGGAAGGCAGAGGCAAGCTATTTATTAAGATTGCTTGTGCTGGGGTCATGGCTCGGGCCCTGGGGGAGAGTTAGACTCCTAAGTATGTTACTGTTGGGGTAGATAGTTGGACTTTGGAGGGGGAGCCCCTATATCCTTTGCTAGCAAGAAAGTTTAGGAGGGTAATGGTGTGAATTTGGGAGTCCTCTAGGCAGGGGTTGGAGAGAAGGAGATCGTCGACATATTGGAGGAGGCAGCTGGGGGAGAGGTCTAAGGAGGTGAGGTCTTGGGCTAGAGGTTGTCCAAAGAAGTGAGGGCTGCCTCTGAAGCCTTGGGAGAGGACAGTCCATGTGAGTTGCCTTGACTGAAGAGTGTCAGGGTCAGTCCAGGTGAAGGTGAAGAGGTCTTGGGAATTAGGGTGTAAGGGAATGGTAAAGAAAGCATCCTTTAGGTTGATTACTGTATAGTGGGTGGCATTGGAGGGGATGAGAGAGAAAAGTGTATAGGGGTTAGGGACCACGGGGTGAATAGGGAGGACAACCTGATTGATGGCTCAGGGGTCCTGAACGAGTCAATATGAGCGGTCGGATTTTCTAACGGGGAGGTTGGAGGTGTTATATGGAGAGTGTGTTGGTCTAAGAAGACAGTGTGAGCAGAGCTTGTTTATGATAGATTGTAAGCCTTTTTGGTGTGTTAGGGAAATGCGGTACTGGGCAATGTTGGGAAATTTAGAGGGGTCTTTTAACTGGATTTTGATGGGGTCCTGGTGAGCAGCTAAGGGCTGGTGGTGTTTCACACTACTGGGTTAACGAGAGAGGTGGGTAGCGGGTGCTGGGGAGCGGGGGTCAGGGGCCGGACTAGCAGAGAGGAGCAGGAGGAACTCTGGTTGAGGGGGGCAGGAAAAGGTGATAGAAGCTTTGAATTTGGCGAATATGTTTCAGCCTAGGATGGGGTTGGGGCAATGAAGCATGATAAGGAAGGAGTGTGAAGAAAAATGGTATTAGATAGGGAACAAGTAAGGGATTCAGTAGCGCGTGGATGTGAGACGAGACCTGGGAAGGGTAAGTGGGTGCTAAAAATTTAGATAAAGCCGAGTAGGTGGCCCCGCTATCGATTAAAAAAGAGATCGGCTTCCCTGCTATTAGCAGAGTTACCCTGGGCTCCGATGCAGTAATGGCAGATGGGACCAGGCCAAGGAGCCGTAGTAGGGTGAGCGATTTTTCACTCCTTGCCTTGCCAGGGTTTTGAGGAGTTGGTTTGTTAGCCTGGTTGTTAAGAGGACAATCAGACTTCCAGTGGTTTCTTGGCAGGCTGGGCAAGGAATTTTTGATGTTCTTGGGTTGGGACATGCCCGCGCCCAGTGTCCTTCTTTGCTGCATTTAAAACAGGCCCCAGAAGGGATACTGCTATCGGGTATTTTATGCCCTTGGGTGCTGTTGCCAGATTGGCGAATAGCCGTGACTAGTAGCTGACATTTGGCATGATCTCGTTGGGCTTTGTTTATTTTTTCTTGTTCATCCCTATTATTAAAGACTTTGAAAGCCAGGTTGAGAAGGTCTTGTTGTGGGATTTGAGGGCCGTTTTCAGCCTCTTTAAGTTTGCACCATATGTCAGAAGCAGACTGAGAGATGAAATGGGTATTAAGAACAATGGTTTTTTCCGGGGAGGTGGGGTCAACACGGGTATATTTTTGGAGGGCCGCTGTAAGGTGAGAAGGAAATTCAGTGGGGTTTTCATCGACACTTTGAGAGATTTCTTTGAGCTTTTCAAAATGTACCGCCTTATGGGCTGCTTCATTAAGGCCTGCGATGAGGCAAGTACTCATATGGTTACGAGATGCCCGGCCGGGGTCTGTGTGTTGGTACTCACAAGGGGGCTCCTTGAAAGGGAATATTTTATTTCAAAACTATAAGACTTTTAGATTGAAAAGCAAAGAACCACAGTATATTCAGAAGTCTAAATATAAGATTAAAGATTACAGGCATGAGTCATGCCTCTAATCCCAGCACTTTGGGAGGTCAAGGCAGGAGGATCACTTGAGCCCAGGATTTCAAGACCAGCCTGGGCAACATAGTGAGACCCTGTCTCTACAAAAACAAAAACAAACAAAAAATACTAATAGCCAGGTGTGGTGGCACATGCCTGTAGTCCCAGTTACTCAGGAGACTAAGGTGGGAGATTCACCTGAGACTGGGAGGCCAAGACTTCAGTGAGCTGTAATCATGCCACTGTACTCCAGCCTGGGCAAAAGAGCAAGACTGTTGTCTCAAAAAAATAGAAAATTTACACTCATAAGAAAGAAATTATAGAAAAGAACATCTAAGACTAAAAATTTGGAAGTATATAGTTATAGAAGTATACTATAAATTACTTTATTAAAAGGATGTGGTGAATGATAAATTAGTGCAAATCTCAGAACTGATGGAAAGGCATCATGTAAGTGTGAAGAGAGATTCTGCTTAGCTGCTAGTGATACAATTAAAGTAAAAAGATAATATTTGAAATTTCAGAAAGAGGACTATTATCCTGGGCCTCATTTTTTGTTTGTTTTGTTTTGTTTTTTAACTTACTTTATTTTCAACTTTTATTTTAGATTCAAAGGGTACATGTGCAGGTTTGATACAAAGGTATATTGCATGATGCTGAGGTTTGGGTTTCTGTTGATTACTTTACCCCGGTAGTGAGCATAGTACCCAATAGGTGTTTTTCAACCCTTGCCTCCCTTCCCCCACTGTATTCCCCAGTGTCTATTGTTGCCACCTTTATGCTCATGTGTACCAATGTTTAACTCCCACTTATAAGTGAGAACATGCAGTATTTGGTTATCTGTTTTGGTATTTCACTTAGAATAGTGGCTGGGCCTCATTTTGACCAATGGAGAGAAACTGCTTGCTTGCATGTTTGCCTTGTTTTTACCTCCTTTCTGTCCTTTAAAGGCCATCAGGTACACAGAGTTAAGTGAATCGTCTTATTCCTCAGTTCATGCATGGTATCCTATCCTCACTGGTATGCATGGGTTTTGTTTTATTATTTTCCATCTTATTCACCCATTCCTAATCTCAGTCATCTCCTTCATAGTTATGTTTGTGTATATCCTTCCAGATTTCTGCCCTCACTTCAATAATGTAATCTTCGACCCTTGACTCTTCTCTATCTCTGTATTCAATCTGTTAGCATGTCCTGTCAACTGTATCTTCAAAATGTATCCAGATACCACTTGCAACCTTCACCTCTACATGCTAGCCTACATTACCCACATTTCTTGCCACAGCTGTTGGGATAGCCTCCTAATTGGTCTTGCTCTTTGCTCTTTGGTCTTTGCTCCTTGTTGGCTCCTGTTTTTCTTCAAAATAGCCCTAGTGAGTTTTTCAACATAGAATTTTCCGTCCAGTAGAATTTTCTGCAGTGATGGAAATTTTCTGTATCTGTGCTGTGTGATGTAGCGGCCACTAGCCACATGCATGAATACGTGAAATGTGACTAGTAAGACCAAGGCACTGAATTTTAATTTTATTTTTCTTTAGTTAATTTAAGTAGCCATACATAATTAGTGGCTATCTTGTTAGGCAGTCCAGTTTTACAGTATACATCAGCTCTTATCACTACTCTGGATCAAACACTCCGATGATTCCCCAACTCATTCAGGATAATAAATCCACGACCCTACAAGGCCTTACCTAATCTGATTGCTAGCTGTCTCTCTGATCTCACTGGATCTCACTGAGGTTGGAGAAAAGGTAAAGGGAATATCAAGAATGTTTTCCAGGATTCTGATATTAGACTTAGGATAGTCCAGTCTACTGAAGTAAGTAAGCATAATCATCTGTCCGATAATATTTATTGAAAGCTTTTTCCAAATCTCAGCACCTATGAACTTGAGCAACTGCTATAAGCCTAGCATTATGCTAAGTTCTACATCATTGTAGTGAACAAAGCAGATGTTAACCTTGCCATTGTGTGGCTTACAGTCTAATAAGAAAGCACATAATTTTTTTAAAACAAGCAAACAAATATATATGTAATTAAATATAAAGAAAGAACATTTTCCATGGGGGAAGCTAAGTGAGCAGAGAGAGCAGTGGGTATACCTTGAGTTATGTTCACTAAAAGTCCTTCTAAGTGGAAATATTTTAGCTGAGACCCAACTAAGAAGAAGGTAATCATGCAATGGGCACTGGGCCAAGAAGTATTATTGTCAGAAGGAGCAGCAGATGTGCTAATAAAGGAAGGAGCTTGGTATTTTCAAGAATTTAAAAGGCCACTGTGGCTGAAATCATGTGAGCGATGGAAAGAGCTATGTGGAGGTGAGTTCAGGTGGGTCATATTACTCTCTCAGGAATTTTTTTTATGGGGGCAAAGAAAGATCAATAACTGGAAGGGATTGGGGGTGAAATAAGATTTTTTTTTGCTCTGTTTTATTTAAATGTCAGTGCAGAAAAATTAATAAAGAGGTAATGGATGAAGATGTAGAAAAGAAAGCAGCAGTTTCTGAAGATATGTACTGATGACTTCTCTTTACTTGTGAAATAATGGTCATAGTTGTCCACTAGGGGATGGTTAGTTACCTCTTGGGAGTTTGGGTTAAATTGAGAAACTTTAAAATGGTTATTTCATAGACTGGAAGAATACACTGACTACAGAAATCTCAAATGGTTGTGGTGATGCCAGTCTATCAGATTGTGTGACTTTCTTGCTTCTGTGCTAAGATTCCTGGGTATAAGCAGGGTTGAAATTTTGCAAGATGGAGTGAGTAGGACAAAGAACAAAGAAGTTTAAGTGATTAAAAAGAGTGAACAAAATGTTGAATCATGAGCCTTAGACTGAAGAAAAGCAACTGAAGACACTTGCTGTTGAGATATATATATAGATATATATATATATATCTATATAGATATATATATCTATAGAGAGAGAGAGAGAGAGATAGAGAGAAAGAGAGAGAGGTATATAGAGAGAGAGAGAAAGAGAAGGGGCAGTACTCTGGTAGTAGATTTACTAATCTTAATAGTGGAGGTAAATGAACAAAGCAAGCTACTAAGATAAGTAATATTGGGTGAGAATAAGTTGTTTGAATTCGGACTGTAAGCCAGGTGCAGAGTCTTCAATTAACAGTGAGGAAAATGTCCAGGAGCTTGATAAAGACAGCAACTTAAAAGGAGAATGGCTGGGGATTAGCAATATATAAAAGAAGCATGGATTTGTTTGTTAGTTTCATTTTCCTAGGAAGTGGAGGAGGAGGAGTGATTTGAAAGTGATGTTGGAAAACAGAGAATACCAACCAAATGTCCCAAATATTGAGGAAAAGATTCTAAGCTGCAGCTTTATTTGGTTAGGCTCAAGTGTCTACCACCTTTCAAGGGAAATTCCATTGTGCTTTGGAGGGTGGTGGGCACTGTGGCTTTTATTAAGGTCTAAGGCTAATGGTAGCTGTTAAAACTGCAGCAATGGCTGTAGAGAGGTGGCTCTGCAGAAGATTTTTCTGTATAAGAGATCAGGGGTGGTTACTGGGCTTTGCATACAAGATATAATGGAGTGAAAAAGCAGATTATAGAAATAGGATAAATAGCACAATCCTATTTACATAAAATTTTGTATGGCTTATCCCAAATTCTTTTCTAACACTAATTCAGGAGATGTTAATTTAGCTTCCAAAAACCTAGTGATATGCAGGCAAATAAGCTCATGAAAGACTGCAAACTAAATCCCCTTCCTAGATTATCTAAGAGATTCACAGTATACATTAGATTTGAAAGGCTGTGAGGGAAATGCCAAACATTTTTGAAATACATAGTAATAATCTCTTTACATTTGTTTATTGATAAAATACTCTTCTTTTTAGAATCAAAAACATTTTTATCAGCATACTTCTTAACATCTGCAATCGTTTTTCTCAGTAAGAAATGGAAGGACTGGTATAGAGAGATGTCTTACAGGATATTCACCAAACTGTTAACAATATTTGCCTCTGGGTGGTGGTTTCTGGATAAGTTTTCATTATTATTCTTTGTATGTTTTATATGTTTGAATTTTTATGATGAACAGGAGCTTTTTTTTTTTTTTTTTTTTTTGAGATGGAGTGTTGCTTTGTCACCTAGTGCAGTGGCGTGATCTCGGCTCACTGCAACCTCCACCTCCTGGGTTCAAGCAATTCTCCTGCATCGGCCTCCCGAGTAGCTGGGATTGCAGGCGCACACCACCACACCCAGCTAATTTTTTTTGTATGTTTAATAGAGATGGGGTTTCACCATGTTAGCCTAGCTGGTCTCGAACTCCTGACCTGTTTGCCTTGGCTTCCCAAAGTGCTGGGATTACAGGCATGAGCCACTGTACCTGGCCAGAACAAGAGTCATTTTTATAACAAGAGAAGGGATTTCAAATTATGAGCCTAATCATTTGGTAATAAAATAGTAAATTCTTACCTTATATCTCACCTCATACTGTATTTCCATAGAGTTAAAGAGATAAATATAATAAATGAAATTATTAAAATAATCGCAGAAAATATGAATGAATGTCTTAAATTCTTGGAGTTGCGAAATAGCAATGAGTATATCTCATGCTCAGATCTAAATGCCATTCTCCATTCAAAGGCACCGGGACTCTTTGGAGAAATGGTTGATGGAAGAGAAAGAAAAATATATGCTTGGAACATCTTTTTATGTGTAGAAGTTCCTGAAGAATGATGATGGCATATCAAAAGGACACAGAAGCCAGCCAAAAGGAACTCTCACTGGGCATGCTGGCCAATTTGAGCATCAAAATAAATAATGATAGTAATGGATTTAATAAAATAGGAAGATATAAGTACGTACTGATATAAATAAGTAAGTGAATAAATTGAAAGTTTTTTGAGGTATAAGATAACTTACATAGCCAGAAAGTACCATCCCACAAACTACTTATTAACTACAAAGGGGAAAAGAATAATTTTACAGTGGAGAAAACTAGAAGAATTACCTTAATCAAGTTAACATCACCAGTAGTGGGAGTGATCAAAAGCATGTATCACCAGATAATATGCAGTGAGAACTCAGCAATATTTCTGTGATAGTTCCACCAAAAATTAATAATTTAAATCTAATCATGAAGAAGCATCACACAAATCCAAATTGGAAACATTCTACCAAACATCTGGACTGTAATCCTCAAAAATGTCAAGATCATGAAAGTTAAGGTAAATCTAAGGAACTTCCAGATTGAAGGAGACTGAAGAGAACAAATGGCAACTGAATGCAACACATGATTCTAAACTATTTCATTTTGTTGTATAGGATGATATTGGAACAACTGGTGAAACTTGAATGGGGTGTGAGGATTAGATGGTAGTCTCAGTTTCCTACTTTTACCAATATGCCAGATCAGATGGTTGTATTATTCTCTAGAAGAATGTCCTTGTTTGTAGGAATCACATCCTAAATTATTAAGAAGTGATAAGTCATCAGGTCAGCAACTTACTCTCAGGTGGAATGGGAAAAAAAGATTTTTTGTTCTGTATTTGCAACTTTTATGTAAGTCGAGATGATTTCAAAATCTTAAAAATTACAAACATATATGCATATATTTCCATAAATTATGGTTATGTTTAAATGGGTAAGAAAAAATTGAATACCCTACTTCAAAACAGGCAAAAGGTGAACGTTAAGAGGATGTTCTCAGAAGAAGATACAGAAATGACTGATAAATGTCACTATATCAAAAGAAACATAAACCAGAACCATAGAGATAGCACTTAGCATACGGTGGCTGGCATAGTAAAGGGTTAATGAATTTTAGCCATCATAATTGTTATTATTTCTGTTTATATGTTTGAAATTTGTCCATCTAGTCATCCCACCCAATCACCCTCCATCCTGCAACTGGAGTGTTACTATATTATATTGACTTCATGGGGATTGATCATAACTAAGTTATTGAGAACCGATTTTTCTGTCAAGTACTATTCTTAGCATATTACATTTGTTATCTCATTTAATTCTTCAAAAATCCTATGACGTTAGCAGTATCCCCAGTTTGAAAAGAAGGAAATAGAAACAACAGATTTAGTTTATTTAAAGTTACACACGGACTAAAACTCAGGGGACCCCAAACAGTCAACTTACTCTTGAAAAAGACCAAAGTTGGAAGTTTTATACTTTCTAATTTCAGAACATGTTACATAACTACAGTAATTAAAATAGTATGGTATAAAGTAAAAATTGCGTGTAAGGACAGATACACAAACCAATAGAATAGACAGCCCAAAAATAAATTTTTGCGTATATGGTCAAACAGTCTTCAATGGGGTACCAAGATCACTCACAGGGACTGTTTAACAAATGGGAAAACTGGGTATCTAATGCAAAAAATAAAAATAAAAGTGAAGATAAATCCTTGTCTTACACCATATGCAAAAATTAAAATGGATTAAAGACGTAAACATAAGATTCAAAACTATTAAAATCCTGGAAGAAAACATAGGGGAAACACTTCATAATCTTGGATTTGGCCATTATTTCTTGGATATGACACCAAAAGCACAAACAATAAAAGCAAAAATAGACAAATAGGACTACATCAAACATAAACTTTTGTGCATCAAAGGACTCAATCAACAGTGACAAGGCAACATAAGAAATGGTAAAAAAAAAAATTGCAAATTATATTATCTGATAAGAGGCCAATATCCAGAATGAAGAACTCTTACAATATGACAACATAAAAACAAATAACCTGACTTTATAAAATAGGCTAAGGACTTGAATAGACATTTCTCCAAAGATGATATACAGAGGACTAACAAGCATATGAGTAAGTGCTCACTATTACTAATCATTAGACAATACAAGTCAAAACCACAAGATATCCTCCACATCTGTTAGGATAAAAATAAAAAATAGGAAAGGAAAAAGTAAAAAAGAACAGAAAAGATCAAGTGTTGGTTAGGATATGGAGTAATTGGAACTCTTGTGCACTATTGGGATTGTAAAATGGTGTAACTGCTATGGAAAACAGCGTGGCAGTTTCTCAAAACTGTATGATCCAACAATCCCACTTCTAGGTAGATGTCCAAAAAAATGGAAAGCAGGGATTCAAAGAGATATTTGGACACCCATGTTCATAGCAGCATTATTTGCAGTTGCCAAGAGGTGATAGTAGTCCAAATGTCCACCAACTGATAAATTGATAAACAAAATTTACCCATATAGTGGAATGTTATTTAGCCTTAAAAATGATGGAAATATATATTTCATATATAAATACATATGTAAAATACATATTACAACATGGATGAACCTTGACATTGTACTAAGTGAAATCAGTTACAAAAAGATAAATATGGTTTTACTCATATGAGATATCTAAAGTAGTCAAATTCACAAAAACCAAAAATGGAATGGTGGTTGCCACAGGTTGAGGGAAAGAGGGAAATGAGGAGTGGTTGTTTCTTGTTTCATGGATATACAGTTTCAGTTTTGCAAGATAAAAAATTTCTGGAGATCTGTTTAACTTAATGTTAAGTAGTGTTACACAACACATCTGTTGAATATAGTTACCATTACTGAACTATATATTCAAAAGTAGTTAAGATAGTAAATTTTTATATTATATGGGTTTTTTAACCACAATTAAAAAGAAAAATGGGGAAAAACAGATTGGATTTAAAAATCAGCATATTCTGCTAGTAGAAGATAAATCAAAACCAAACAAAGAAATACTCAAAGTAAAATGACAAATAAAAATATTCCAAGCCAAAAAAAAGCACCCCAAAAGCAAAAACACAATGAGATACACTTCACATCCTCTAGGATAGCTAGAATGAAAGAATCAGATAATAAAAAGTGTTGACAAAGATGTAAAGAAATCAGAACCATCATACACAGCTGGTGAGAATGTAAAATAGTATAGTCGTTTGGACTGGTACACTCTGGCATTTGTCAAAAAGTTAAAGTTACCATTTGACCCAGAAATTCTACTCCTAGGTATATCCCCAAGAGGATCAAAACAAAACCTTTTGTGTGTGTGTGCATTTATGTACAAAAACCTGTACATAAATGTTCATAACTACATTATTCATAATAGCTCACCAGTGGAAACAACGCAGTTGTTCCCCAACTGATGAGTGGATAAAATATGGTATATCCATACAATGGAATATTTATTTCACCATAAAAAGGAATGAAGTACTGATACAGGGTACAACTCAGATGAATCCTTAAAACATTATAGTAAGTGAGAGAAACCAATTGTCTTAGTCCATTTTGTGCTGCTATAACAGAATACTATAGACTAAGTAATGTATAAACAATAGAAATTTATTTCTCATGGTTCTGAAAGTTTGAAAGCCAAAGGTAAAATTGCCAGCATGTTTGGTGTCAGTTAAGGACCTAATCTCCACTTCCAGCATGGTACTTGGAACACTGCATTCTCCAGAGGGGAGGAACCCTGTTCCTCACATGGCAAAAGAATGGAAGAACCAAGAGAATGAGACAGGACTGAACTCGCTCTTTTTTACTGGCACCAATCCCACCCATGATGGTGAAGCCCTTATGGCCAAATCACCTTTCAAAGGTCCCACCACTTAATACTGTAACAATGGCAACTAAATTTCAACATGAATTTTAGAGGGGACCAACATTCAAAGCGTAGTATCAGTCATAAAAGACAACGTATTACATGATTTCATTTATATGAAATAATATGAAATATAGAGAGGCAGAAAGTACATTAATGGTTCCTTAGTGCTAGTAGAATTGGAGGGAGTTGATAAAACAGGTATGAGATTACTTTTTGAAGGAATGAAAGTATTCTAAAATTGTGGTAATACTTAAATAGCTGTCAATATACTAAAACCATTGAACTGTACACTTTCAGTGGGTGAATTGTATGGTATCTGAATTCTATCTCAGTAAAGTTGTTACCAAAGAAAAGAAAAGAGACCAATTGAATTTAGCCATTGGAGGTCATCAGTCACCATAATGAAAGCAGTTTTAATGGATGGGATGGGGGTGGTGACAGCCTACTTGGAATGGGTTTAAGTGAAAATGTAAGGAGAGGAGCGGTGACACTGAATTTTAGAAAATTTAAGGGGGTTTGATGCAGAGAAATAGAGTAGTAGCTGGCAAAGGAGATGGGACAAGTGGTTGTTATATTTTTTTCAAGGGAGATATAACAGTATGTTTATATATTATAGGAAACAATCAATAGAAAAGGAGAAGTTAATAATGGAGGAGAGAGGAGAGAATTGTCCAAGTGATATTTTTTTGTATGAGGCCCGTGCACAAGTGGAGGTACTGGGTTGATATAGGAGTTTAGATAGTTCACATATGGCAGCCTGTGAGAAGACAGAATATATATTTGACTACACATGCTGAGAGTGTGGTGTCTTAGTCTATTCACGCTACTGTAACAAAAATATCGTAAACGACAGCTTATAAATAACAGAAATGTATTTCTTATGGTTCTGGAGGCTATAAAGTTCCAGGATAAGGGTGCCAGCATTGTCAGGTTCTGGTGAAGGCCCCCTTTCTTCATAGATAGGTGTCTTCTCTTTGTAACCTCGCATGGCAGAAGAGGAATGTAGGCTACCATGGACCTCTTTAAGAGAGTGTTAATCTCATTTATGAGTGCTCCACCCTCATGACCTAATCACCTCCCAAAGTTTTCACTTCTTTCTTTTAATTTTTTTTTTTTTTTAACTTTTAAATTCAGGAGTATAAGTGCAGGTTTGTTACATAGGCAAACTTGTGTCATGGGGGTTTCTTGTAGATTATGTCATTACTCAGTTATTATGCCTAGTACCCATTAGTTATTTTTCCTAATCCTCTCCCTCCTCCCACCCTTCACCTTCCAAAAGGCCCCAGTGTGTGTTGTTTTCCTCCTTGTGTTCATGTGTTCTCAAGTTCTCACCTTTTAATACTGTTGCATATTAGCGCTCAACATATAAGTGTTGCGGGGACACAAGAATTCAAACCATAGCAGGTAGAAAATGTAGTGGTAGGACACCTTCTGGCTGCTTCTGTTTTCTCAGTCAAAGGTTATAAACTGATAATGAAGATGGAGGAAGAGATATTGGAGGTTTCAACTAAAAAAGGAAAAGAGAAAGTATGACATTATCATCTAGGAGAGTGAGGATATATATAATGGGAATAGCCTTAAGGGCCTATTGAGGTTTGTGGTCATGAAATTAAAGTCATACCAGTCTGTTTCTCTGGCCATTTTTAGCTATACTGAGGCAAGTGTGGAATAGACAGAGAGTTGTGTTTAGCCAGAATAGCAGGAAGTGTGACAAAGCAAGAGAAGGGCAAGGAAGTGAAGATAAGGATTGACCATGGATCGAGATGGTTAATTAATTGAAAGAGCTTATCAAAGCAGGTGAGTGAAAGGTGTGGTAGACAATGATATAGAGATCTCAGCAGGGTCAAATGATTGTATATGGGTACTAGGTGGAAAGAAAGTAGTGGTTATGTAGAGGGGTATGCATGAAATTGAGATTATAGAGGTATGCTAGTTATTGATAATGACATGGTCTAAGAAACAACCATGGGGATGATCAACTTAAATAGAATGGAGAATAGATCATTGGAAGAGAGATCAAAAAACTGAAAGGCCAGAGTGTTAGATGAGTCATGACCCAGAGTTGGATAGATGACAGCAACAGTGAAGCATAGTAGGAGACATAGTCTAAAACCTTGTTTACATCAGTAATTAAAGGAAGTCAGAGTGATGTCAAGCTGAGTTATTTTTCATGAAGGATCATAACCCCTCTTAATAGTATCCCTGTAAGAATATGGATTGCTTAGCCCCTACATGTAATTTGTGCATCCTCATAGTTCTTAGTATTTTCCTAACTGTGGCTCAGAGGTTTCTGCTGATCATTGTTCTTCTTGGTGCGCTTAATACATTCCTACACTTTGTAAGTTCTTAGTTGAACATCCATGGTGAAGATAGTCAAACTCAGTATTCTTAGATGCAAATCATCAGTGGAGAAAAATCAGTAAATGACAGCCTTCAAGGTAACAGTAATGAAATTTTTAACTTGAAAATTACTTGTGAATAGACTTCACAGTCTCTATAGTCACATGCAAATTATATGCTAATATAACTAGCTCAGCAAACTATTTTATACAATTAGTTGAGACACTTAATATTGTGCCTACTGCCTTACAAGGGTATCTCACTATTCGTCATAGATGAATGACATATATGTGTAAATAGAATTTTGGTAATACAAATCATACTTTCTCATTTATTTGCATAATAATGTCAAAAATGCTTCATCTTCACTTTAAATTAATCCTAATTGGGAGTGATAACAGCTTCTTGTCCTAAGTATTTCTATCAAGTAGTTAAATCAATATTTAAATACACAAGAAGTTCTTATTTTTAAAAGCCCGGCAATGACTGATTTTAATGAGAAAAATCGTTTTTGAACCATATGATTTCAAAGTCAGAATGGACAACATAGATTATCTAATGCAACCCTTGGCTTTACAGATGAGAAAATTTCGAGGACCAGGACAGAAAATTTAAACAATTTACCTTATACCACACATGTACATGTTGACACAGGTAGAACTAGAACCCACATCTTAAACCTACATTCCACTGTACAATACTCGTATCTAGTTTATATATTTGTAAGCATACACTTCACAGTATTGAGTTTTCTTTATTCATCGTGTACCAAGTGCTTTGTAAGTAAGGCCTTGGTGGAGGCCTCGATCAGTGCAACTAAAAGAGAAATCTCTTCCTAAAACTATGCACCTGAATGCTTCATTTGGCTATGTTGAATGAAGCCATGTTCAGACCTCCTCTAGGCCACATTACCACAGGCTTTTCATTGAATCTAGATCGCCATCTGGGACTTTATCTTAGCATAGCCAAAAGAGCAGGTAATTTGAGTTTTTTAAACTTTGAGTTTTAAGTACCATTTGTGTCTCTTAATTGTGGTACAGCCTTGGGCAAATTACTTAGCCTCAAAATGGTCTTAAAATCTCAACCATAAAATGGGGAGAATGACTATACTTAACCTCACAAGGTTATTCTATTCAGCAAATGTGGTGACTGTGATACAAAAGTGTTTTGATTATTTACTATGTACCAGACACTTTATCAGATGACATAGTTAAAATCAGGTAGTCCTATTGAAAATCAACCTAAGAGCCTGTTATCTATGTATAGATTTTTCACTTATCAACAAGTTATTTTAATATCACATGTACATGATCTTATTTTTGTAACTTACCTTTTCACTGATAAAATCTTGTCTCCTGTTACCCAAGGTTTTTTGTTGGTGGTGGCAGTGTTGTATATTGTTATTTACTCATATTTAAATATTTTTTTATTAAACCCCTCAGTTGAAGTGACTTTTTTTTTTCTTAATTATTAAAAGATTTTTAAGTGTTTCTTTGAAGACTTTTGCTAAGCATTCCTTTGTTTGTTTCCAAAACTGTAGTTTTTATCTGTTATTTATCATCGACCTGTGCTTGATTTCTTTTGTAGAATACTACATCTGATTCTTTTTCTTACAGCTAATGTTTTTATCTTTCTTAATGAGAGTGAATGACAACATTACTTTTCACAGCAAAACCAATGCAATTTGTTGATAGGAATTAAAATTATGTGATGCAAATGTGCTTTAGACTTCTTGAGGAAAATTAGAGATGGGGGATAGAATATTGATAAGCATGAGTTTCATTTTTTTCTATCATCTCTAAAAAATATTAAACTTTGTTATCAGAAAACAGGTTTACATTTGTGTCATTTGGCCCCTTTTATCCATGTTTATATATTAGTATAAAGAAATAAATTCTTGCTAAACTGCATGGTAATATTAGCAGAAAAGCATGAATAATGCACATGGAACAATTTTACTTTTTTAACTAAAGAAAATATTAAATGTTTGATATTTTAAAGGTAAAAAGTAAAGTTCTAGTAATTGTTTTTATGTTCTTTGTATAGCTAATAGTTTTAAAGGCACATTGTAGAATCTCAAAATACATCATTGTAATATAAAAGTTTTTGAAAATACAAGAAAATCAGGCAAAATAGTATATAAATTCATATAATGTGATCACAAAATGATTAGAAATGTGCCACTTTTGAAGCATGTTTTAAATACTTTGATAACGTAATCTTTGTTGAATGTTTGGAAACATTAGTAAAGAAGCCAGGATCTTTTTAACTGGGTTTACTTCTTGCCAACTCCTGTTTTATCAGTGCCTACACTACTAAACACACACACAAGAGTAAACATCCTCAAAAGCAAAGGATTTTAATAACAAACCAAAATTTTAGATGACAATACAAGATACTGATTTTCAGCAAAAAGATATGTGTGTGCGTGTGTACATATATATTACTATAAACATTGCTGGCAAAGAAACATGGAGATTAACAGTACTTAGTATTTTAGTATCAATATCATGTAAATAATTTCAGTTTTAAATGATTTAATCCCATAAATTCAAAAATTAATATTCACAATTGATATACCTAAATCTATTGATTTATTCCATTTTATTTGTTATCAAATAGTTTATTTTTCTAGAAATCTAATTAGAGGAATTTATTTTATTACTTATAAAATTTTAAGCATTGTTGATGATTGAACTGTCAGGGTTAAATAAGAAATTAAGAAGTATTGGCTTCGCATCTTCCTTTTTATTCTCATATCAAAGAACGCCCTATTCTGTGCAACATGGTAAGAATCAACAGAGTAAAAAAATAACCTATGGAATGGGGGAAAATATTTGCAAATCATATGTCTAGTAAAAGGGTTCATGTTCAAAATATTAAGGAGCTCAAACAACACAATAGCATGAAAACAAATAACTCAATTTAAAAATTGGATAAGGACCAAAATAGACATTTCTCAAAAGAAACCATACAGATGACCAATACGTATATGAAAAAGTGCTCAACATTATTCATCATCAGGGAAATGTACATTAAAAACACAATGAAGTTTCACCTCACACCTGTTAGAATGACTGTTATCAAAAAGACAGAAGTGTTGGAGATGATTTGGAGAAAAAGGAACCCTTGTATACTGTTGGTGGAAATATAAATTAGAACAGCCATTGTAGAAAATAGTATAGAGGTTCCTTAAAAAATCAAAAAGAGAACCAGCATATCCAGCAACCCCAGTTCTGAGCATTCAGTCATTTGACACTTATGAATGGAAATATATTCTGAGAAATACATTATTGGGCAATTTCATCATTGTGCAAACATCATAGAGAGTAATTACACAAACCTACATGGTACAGTCTACATACCTAGGCTCTATAGTACTCTCTTGGGCCTAGCCTACAAACTTGTGCAGCATGTTACTGGACTGAATAGGCTATTTTAATACAGTTATTTGTGTTTCTAAACTTAGAAAAGGTTCAGTAAATAATAGTCTAAAAGATAAAAAGGGGTACACCTGTATAAGGCATTTACCAAGAATGGAGCTTACAGGACTGGAAGTTGCTCTGGGTGAGTCAGTTAAGGAGTGGTAAGTGAACGTGAAGGCCTAATATACTAAAGCATACTACTGTAGACTTTATAACACTGTACACTTAGGCTGCACTAAATTTATTAAAAATATTTTCCTTTCTTCAATAAGAATTCACCTTAGCTTCTGTAACATTTTTAATTGATAAACTTTTGCATTTTAAATGAGTTTTTGACTCTTGTAATAACAGCTTAAAACACGCTTTGCACAATTCTAAAATATTGTTTCTTTATATTCTTATTCTATTTGCTATTTTTAATTTTTTTACTTGTAAAATTTTTTTGTTAAAAACTGAGACACAAGCATGCACATTACTCTAGGCCTGTGTGGGGTCATGATTATCAATATCACTATCTTCTACCTCCACATCTTTTCCCACTGGAAGGTCTTCAGGGACAGTAACACACACACAGCTGTCATCTCTTGTGATAACAATGCCTTCTTCTGGAATACCTCCTGAAGGTCCTGCCTGAGTCTTATAGTTAGCTTTTTTTTTTTCAATAAATAAAAGGAGTATACTCTAACAAAAAGTATAGTATAGTAAATACATAAGCCAGTAAAATTGTCATTTGTTGTTATTATGTACCATACATAATTATATGTGCTGTACTTTTTAGGACAAGTTTGTTTATACCAGCATCACCATAAACATGTGAGTAATATGGCTACAACATCACTAGATGATGGGAATTTTTCAATTCTATTCTAATCTTATGGGACAATCATTGTATACGTGGTCCATCATTGACCAAAACGTCCCTATGCAGCGCATGACTGTATATGTAAAGGAAATAAAATCGGTATGTTGAAGACATATTTATACTCCCATGTTTACTGTACCATTATTCACAATAATCAACATATGGAATCAACATAAGTGTTCATCAAGGGATAAATGAATAAAGAAAATGTGGTCTACACACACACAATGGACTTTTAGCCTTCAAACAGAAATCTTGTCATTTGTGACAACATGGATGAAACAGAAGGACATTATGGTAAATGAAATAAGAAGGACATTGTGGTAAATGAAATAAGCCCAACACAGAAAGATGAATATTGCATGATCCCCTATTATTACTATATGAAATAATAATGGTTTGGGGTAGAATTATTATTAGTGGATTAAAATGCATTGGCTATATTTTTGATCCACTCTCCTATAACCCATAGTGACATTCATCAGATGGTTGGCTGGAATTCATTTCATAATCTGAAAGCTTGCAGATTTTACCCCTTGTGCAAAGCAAATTGATCCAGATTAGAATTGAATCTACTGCATTCAGACAGCAGCACTGTGTTCTGAAAGGTTGATCTAGCTGGGACAAATGTGTGTTAAGATATGAAATAGTCATAAAATTGCCCTTACAGAATATTATTTTTACACATATTTCCACACTCGTGAAAAAAAATATATCTATGTAATCTACAACATTTTCACTGAAAATGGAGAAATAACTGTATGAGAAATAGCCAAACTACCAAATTCTTCATTATCTGGAGCTGTATTTGTTTTGTACACAACAGCATTTTTTTTGTTTGTTTTGTTTTTGCAAGATAGACACTTTTGGGTTTATTGTGGCTGTTCAATTACATGTTTACAGAGATGTACAGATATTTTTCCTGAACCACCTACCATTGATTTTGCACACTAAGGAGTCTGCTATATTTCCTAACATTTTATATTCTTTACTGCTGCATTCATGCTTCAAATTAGATTTCATTCTTTCTTTAGGATATTTCTTCTGCCTATGTGATTGTTTACTTAGGATCACAGTAAAGCAAATACTTGTGTAATTTTAAGGTCACCCACAGCTTTTACAACATTAGGCACTTCAATGTCTATGGAATTGCTATGCTCATGACATTATCATGACATTAATGTTCAGTCATAGCACACAGATTGTCCATTATGCAGAATCTTAACTTCAGATAATGTAAAGCAGATTTTCCTCATGCTTACTAAAGATTCTTTGAGATATTTCGTAGCATTTGTAAAATATTTTAAAACAATAACATTAATGCTAGTATTTATATGGGAAATAAATTTGGTTTTCTTCTTAAATTCATCCATTTATTGCCTTCTTTTAACAAAGGAAGTGAAGATTATACTCACTTTTCTTCATGTGTCTGAAAAAAATCAACTTTTAAAATTACTATTATTTTAGAAGTTCTAAGAAAATTAACTTTGATGGAAGATGGAAGCTCAGGTGATCAGGACATTGATTCAGGTGTACTTGGCATAGCAGTTCATTAACTATGTGTTAATTATGTATGATTACTCCTGAAAATCTATAGTGGCTTCATCTTTTAGGTTGCTTCATTAAATCATTAATTTTCTTGGAGGTAACTAAGCCTGACATAATTAAGTCATCTTAGTCTCCACAGGTTTTTATCTCCCCATGATGTCAGGAACATTGAGCAAGTTATTATAAAGCATTGTAACTTATTCCTTGTATGTACTGACTTTATATTTTAGGATTATATAATACTATTTTGACATTCTTAAGTAATCTAATAAATGTATGCCTTTTAATTATTTACTTAATGTTTTAGCATAGATTTTGTACTTCTGTCTAATAACCCATTTATGTATTTGAACCACTTCTTTTACCAACAGTTCTTTGACCCCTGGCTACATAAAGCTGCTTCAGTTTATCCAGAACATTATTTCCGAGGAAGGATTTGATGGATCCAATCCTCAGGTATTAAAATAGCTTCAAAGTCTTTTATAATTATTTATATAATGCTGTTTTCAAATTCTTTAGGGGTGGCAACCCAGAAGTTTTAGAATAATATACAGTGAACAAGCTGTTTTCAAGCACAGTACATGTAAATAAGCAGAGCACAAGCAGCTTTAGTTTGACTATTACTGTGTATTTAGAGTTTCAGCTAAGTTCTCAGTGGAGGCACATAAGACATACACATGCTTTATCAACATCATTTTTAAATATGCATTTGTAGCATTTAGGATTAAGTAGCTGCATTTTGAAAATTACTTTTAAATCTGCAAGGTTTGTACTTTTCTATTTAAATTGTTCCTGTTTCTGTCATTCGACCTTAATTTCAAATTACCTTATGAGTAAGAATTGTCTTAAGATTTTATTACATTATGCTTTGTTTTATTGAATTAAAAAATACGTTATTTGCCATATTAAGTATCTTATAACGACAATTTCTCTGTAGCTCTAATTTTTAAAACTTCCTCCAAATTTCCACTAATAAAGATGTTCTGGTTAGTTTAACTTAAACAAAATGTGAAAGATTTTATTTCTACATATCGTGCCTTTCAGAATTATTCCACAGTGATTTTAATTGCTTTTGCTACTAAATGATTTGCATTACATTTGTATTATTTTAGCAGAAGTCTTTCTAAAGCACCATTATTTTATTGAAGACAGAGAAACTGAAAGTCTTATTTTTGACATCATCAGCTACATTTGTGCTTAATTCATGGATTTTTAAATATTCTTGTAAACTTTATTATTATATTTAACAGTTTTTCTATGCAAAATAAATTATTTTTCAATTTGCTTTGATTGTCAGTTTAATTGCAGGTTGAAAATACTTATGTGTGTATGATAAAGTACAGACATTTATTTATAGGTGGCTTTTCATGTATGTCATAATTTTTGTGACAGCCTTTAGTATTTAATACAATTTTATTTTGCTCAGTGTTGCTCCATTTTTGGCCCTACCTAATATTGGTGGGTACTGTGTCTTTTCTTTGGTGCCAGTGCTTGTCTGGAGAGGTAAATTGGTCCCTGACAGACACCTCTCCCGACTTGCTGTGGTAACTATGGAAACAGGCATGTCATAACAGTTCCTATGGTACAGTGTGCAGAGCTGCTGCTCTTGCAGGATGATGACATATCTTCTGAGAGTAAGAAATTTTATAGAATCCCAAAAGCAAAGGTAATAGCAAAAGGAATACACACACACACACAGAGATACATCTTAAAAATCCTTACTAAGTAAGCTAGTATAGGAATAGAATAAAACATTTGTTCTCTTAGTTGTTTATTCGACTGTGAAAACACCACTATTTTCAAGAAACAATTTTTTTTTTCCCCACAAAAATTGATAGACAACAAACTGGAGCTGGTTTGGCTTTCTGAACCAGAAATTCTAGAATTACTGACTTTTATGAAGATTAAACAGCATTCAGGTAGACATTCATATGGTGAATACCAAAACTGTTTTTAAATTAAAATATACCAATACCAATACATTATTATAGAATTATACTTACAATTTTATTGCAACTAAAATATAATGAATTTTCTTCTTTAAATTAATTGTAGTGTTTGCTAAATTACTTGTTAGTCTGTGTATCTGTCTCAGAAACTTTAGATGAGTTCTAGAAGCCACAGAAATACACCTACAAGGCACTACTTCAAAGAATATTATTCCTAAGTCAAGAATAATGTTCTGACATTGAAATAAATCTTATGTTTTAAAAGAAAAGTTTTATCTTTTTCAAACATTATGTTTTCAAATAAACAACTAATTTGAGACAACATATAGAAATACAGAATATTGTATACTACCTTATAATTAGCCTTGGTAGTAAGTAAAGTAGTGTAGCTAATCTATAAAAATAATTAGAGTGCAGACATTTACAAATTGTGCTCATAATTTCATTTAAGTTGTTATTTTTAAATATCTTAGAAATATATGATAAAAATGAAATTTGACATGGATTTTACTTAGAATACCAGATTAAATATTTTGGATGTTCTCATAGGAATAAAACTATTTATTGTACAGCTGACAAGGTTCAAGGTTAAATCTTATGCCACACAGTATGCCCCATTATTATATGGCATAGCAAAGGAATTGCATATCCTAAAGGACACAAGAGATTTATAATTCAGCCTTTGTTTTTGCAATTACCATTATATTTTTTAAAATATAAATGAAGTATTATGCTCAATTATATTCTGTTGTGCTGGGTACCAACCTCACTTAAATATCTTATCCCTCATTCATTTTTTGGCTTAATATTTTCATTCACTTGATATACATACATCAGTGTATCTGTCAGAATCATTAAACCTCTGTAGTTTTCCTAATTTCATGCCTAACAGCATTTTTGTTATAAACTTTTATCTGGTACTTTTTAATACAATAATAGGTAATGAGACAGTGGGTTAAAATACTGTTGATCTTTAGTTTCTGAAATGTTGACAGAGAAAACGATATTATCCTGCTCTCGTTTTACCTTCATGTTTCATTCTAATATCTAGATTTTTTTTTTTTTTGTATGTTTCTCTCCCTTTTTCTAGAATGCTCTTTCTGTTGGGAATCTTAACTTGTTTATTATCATGAGATAACAAATTTAGAGATAGCAAAATGAACTTTACATTCTTGCCATTTTACTTAAATTCTGAGGTTTTAAATAATAAAGAAAAAAGAATAACCCATCATATTTTACAGATATCTTACACTAATTCACCAGAAATGTATTTATACTTCTAACCTAAGCCCTGGTACATCTCATTACTTCATTTCATTCAACTAATGCAGAAATAAAAAGAAAACAATTTTTGTGGACCATTGAGGATGATAACATAGGGTGTCTTAGGTGGTTGTCTATCATAAGTCTAACACAATCATTTAAAATATTGAACCAACTGCCTACATAGTGCGATCATATTTTAGGTCCTTAGAGTCAGGAAGTTTTTTTCTAATACGCTTATTCTAAAATCCTTTTTTTTGTAATTTCATTCTTATAGTCTTATCCAGGCCATTATATCCCTTCAGTTGTATTGAATCATAGAGCAACAATGTTATCTTCTCTCCTTTTAATTTTTTTTTAATGGAATCTCACTCCGTCACCCAGGCTGGAGTACAGTGATGCAATCTCAGCTCCCTGCAACCTCCGCCTCCCAGGTTCCAGCAATTCTCCTGCCTTCAGCCTCCCAAATAGCTGGGAATAGAGGTGCACACCACCACACCTGACTAATGTTTGTATTTTTAGTAGAGACAGGGTTTCACTATGTTGGCCAGACTGGTCTCAAATTCTTGACGTTAGGTGATCTGCCCTCCTCAGCCTCCCAATGTGCTGGGATTACAGGTGTGAACCACAGCGCCTGGCCTCTCCTTTTAATTTTAAAATGAAAAAAACTGGCTGGATGCAGTGTCTAACACCTGTAAGCCAAATACTTTGGGAGGCGGAGGCAGGAGGATTGCTTAGTCCAGGAGTTCAAGGTCAGCCTAGGCAACATAGCAAGACCCTGTCTCTGCAAAAAAAAATAAAAGAAAAATTAGCTAGATCTGGTGGCACATGCCCCTAGTCCCAGCTACTCTGGAGGCGGTAGTGGGAAGATCACTTGAGCCCAGGAGTTCGAGACTACCCTGAGCTATAGTAAGGCCACTGCACTCTGGGTAACAGAGAAAGACACTATCTCAAAAAAAAAAAAAAGAAAAGAAAGAAAGAGAAAATGAAGTCCTAAGTAATGTGTGTGTCTTGTCCGGAATCATCCATCTACTTAGTTACACAGTCCTGACTATAATTCTCTCTTATTCATTTACTAGCTTATGTTCCTTTAGACTTTTGTCTTCTAACATTTCAATGTTTTATTCATTTTTCTTACTTTCCATGATCAATAAATTCTGCTTGAAAAAGGAATACACAAATTCAGTTTCATTTGTAATATCAGGGAAATAGATATATTGTGTTGGACAATAACTAGTTGGTTAACAAATTTTATCAGGGTATTTTATAGCAATAGCAAGTGATACATTTTAGGAATTTGTTTCATCAGGAATCACATATAAAGCAGCACGCGTTCCAAATTATGTTAAAGCCATGAAAAGTTAGAGCCATCTTCCTTTTCCCATCAATTCTAATAATGAATTTTCAATTATTTGCACATGCCAGGTTTTGTTAACGCGTTCTTCCTTTGATCAGAAATTTTGCTGAATTTTTAAGGAAAGTATTTACAAAACATTTACTTAGTTAGAATAACCCAAACAATAGAATTTATTATAAACACATCTGTTGTTAAACGTTTATTCACAGTGATTTATTCACAGTTTCATTAATAGTTTTTAAATGTTCTTTTCCCAAGAAATATAGTCACTTATTGTGACCTTAATGTCAGTAGGCTCAAGTTCTAAATGTTCACCTGTTAAATTTTATGAAAAGTGTTGAACTTAAATTATTATTTTAAGAGCAGCTTCAAGAAGAAAAACCAGAGGCAAATGTAAAATATAAAACCAAAAAGTCATGTATCTTTAAAGTTTTTTTCAAAGAAAAGATCAGGCAGTAGGTAGGATAAAATTAAATGAGAAATATTGTACAATTTATAGTTTACTGAAAGACAGAATTTTCTAATACTGACAAGGGGTTTGCAAGCATTCTAGTTAATATTTCATTATTATCTGTTTTATTAAATATTTTAAGTGCATTAAGTATAATTCTTAGAGTTGTGGCTGTTAAAATTTAGATACAATTTAAAGCTTAAGGTGTATGATACTGTTCAGATTTTTCAAAAGTTAAAAAAATGTTATTTTTTATAATCTTGTGATCAAAACAGTTTCATTTATATTGCTTAATGTACTAATAGTACATAAAAATTTTTAACACATCTATTGACATTATCTCCCTGATGTTATAAATAAAGATAAGAACTGACAGATAAAAGTAGTATTCTATTGATTAACAAAACTTTATATGTTTGCTTTTTTCCCACTTTCTTTTAGAAAAAACAAAGAAACGTTTTAAGAATAGGAATTCAGAATCTTGGCTCACCTTTATGGGGAGATGATATTTGCTGTGCAGAAAATGGTAGCAACAGTCACAGCCTTACCAAGTTCCTCTATGTTCTCCGTGGTCTTCTGAGAACCTCTCTTTCAGCCTGCATCATCACAATGCCAACACATCTGATCCAGGTAAGAACTTTCCAGAACTATTTTTTCATAACTCATGGTGATATAGTATGACATCGTGGTTTTAATTTGCATTTCCATGATAACTCATGATGTTGACCATCTTTTCATGTGCTTTCTGGCCATTTGCATATCTTCTTTTGTCTGTCTTTTGTCCATTTTTTATTGATAGTCTCATTATCAATTTGTAAAGTTCCTTGATATTTTAGCTACAACTTGGTAATAATTTTCCTCCTATCTATGACTTGCTTTTTCTATTTTCTTAACAATGTCTTTTGAAGAGCTAAAGTTTTCAATATTGATGAAGTTCAATTTATAAATTTTTTAGTGGTTAGTGGTTTACCTCCCTCACACCTCCAATCTTTACAGTCTTTGCCCTCTCCAACGTCTTTTTCTTATGTTTTCTTCTAAACATTTTATAGTTTTTTCTTTTACTAATGAATCAATGTATTTCCATTTGAATTTTTTCCAGTTTTAGTTCATGTTCTGAAACAGCTTTTAGTTTCTTTCTTTAATTAATATTTTATGTAAAGTATATGTTAATATCAGTATCGTTTACTTAAGTACATACTGTCTGCCTCAGGCATGTGATTTCATATGATCTTATATATCTACTACATTGTAGTCTCCATAGACGGAGGGCCAGATATTTATACGTTTCTTTATAGGCTTTATGGTAATAACATAATATTAAACGTGGTTTTAAAATTCTTAACACAGTACCTAGGCTTTTTCTAGATAATCAGTAAATGTTAATTAAATGAATTTTGAATCTTTATTATAAAGTTACGTAATCTTGGTGTCTCTGTTCCAATATACCTAGACCCTACCTGCAAATAGCAAATGTATTAAAATGACATTTAGTTACATTCATTATATACAGCATATATAGCAAATATGACTGAAAAGTGTGACAAATGAAAAGTGAATTTAGCTAGATGCAGTGCCTCACACCTATAATCCCAGCACTTTGGGAGGCTGAGGCAGAAGGATCACTTGAGGCAAGAAGTTCAGCCTGTGTAACAGCAAGTCCCCATTTCTACAAAAAATTAAATTAAATTTTAAAAGCAGTGAATTTGGTCTACTTGGCCAGTAGAATTTATTTATTTATAATGGTCAGCAGAGGATAACTCAGTTTTCCTTGAAGGACTTTTTATACATTGTGTCTGGACCTAAATTATTATCATTAGCTTAAAATTGCAGACATATCATAAGGAAACTCCTTTCTCTAATCATGCTAGACATTGTACACATACTTGTATTGCTTCCGTTGTTAATAAGTTATCATAAAGTTAGTACTCAAATAATAGTTTGGTTAGACATGGTGAGCTTTTTATGATAAATAAACATGAAACAGACTTATCAGATACTGATGAAAATACTACTACTTATAGTACTACTACTATGCTATTACTACAACTATTTATTAGCCATGTGCTACATCCCAAGCACTTTACAAGCATTAGGTCCTTGAATCTTCAGTGCTACCCTGTGAAACAGGTTGTTTTACCTCTGTTTCCATAGGGTCACCCAGTTAATAAGCAGCAGGCCAGTGTCCTTACCTGACTTCAAACCTTATCATCCTCAGCATTAGATTATATGGCTTCACTAATCATCACAAAAACCCTGCAAGATAGCTGTGATTTCAATTGCAAAGGCAACTAAACTAAAGTTAAATGATTATCCAATATCCCATATCTGTTGTATATTTTAAGCTGGTATTCAAGCTCAGATCTGGTTAACTCAAAAATTTAAACTCCTTCCCCTCTGTCACACTGTATCTTATGTGTCCTGAATTATTAACTACCTTTGATGACACTAAGTTTCTATTAGGAAAAAAAAGTTATTGGCTAATATTGTAATTATTCTACATTTTTAAAAGAAAATTATTAGTGTAAAATATTTGATAAATTAGTACATATAAAAGATTAAACAAAGAGCTCCATTCTAGACAAGAGAGAAAAAGATAAATATGCTTCCTTTTGCCTAATTGCAAAGCAAAGAAAAACAATTATGAAAAAAATATGTGTATATATGTAACTTTAAATTTTATTCCAATGAGGCCTCTGTGAGAAAACGGAAAGAAGGAAAAGGAAAACACTTTTTTAAAGCCATTTTGTTGGTGATCATCTTTATCACTTAAGGAAGAGATTCCCATTGTGGATGTCTGTGACAGTGAATCCTGTACCCTCATTTAAGGGAACAGCAGATACTATCAGATGACCTCAAGTCAGCCTATCTAGACCACTGACTAAATAATGAGTGAATGATGTAGTGATCTCGATGTTTGAACCTGAAACAATATTTTAACTTTGATACTTTACAGATATATTTAAGCCCCTGTATAACTGGAAGATAGATTAAATTTATGCTTCTTAACATAGCAGTAAAGAGACTCCTTTGAAATAGACATAGCAAAATATAGGGTCAGATTTTGGTAATGAGTATAAAGTTATATAGTGTGACAAAGAATTAAGACATATTCCTCAAAACAGAGAATGTCTTTTTTTAAAAAAAAACTGCACAGCCTTCTAAAATTTTCCCAATTTTCAATCTCTCATTCCTAGACAGTTTTTGCAAAGTTATCATATAGTAGTCTTCTAGCCCTAATACCAATTGAGTTATAAAAAACAAATAAATTTTCCCTTGCTCTTTGAACATGATATCTGACCATCTATTTGTTTTTATATGAAAATGTTTAGGAGAAAATATAAAACATACACTTCTTCCAACCCATCATTATATAAATAGGTAAAACTTTTAATAACTTTTAAAGTCTGTCAAGGAAAATCAGTCTTTGGCTAAGGAAAGAGAATAAGAATTGCAAGCAGTATGCTTGGAAAGGTAATCAAAGATGTACGAATACATATAACCAGGGCACTGTGAGTTTATTTAATAAAAAGTTACATGGTGATTACTATGGGCCAGTTGCAGTCCAAAATGCTTTTCAAGTCTTAACTCATTTAATTCTCATAATAACCCCATATGGTTGGTACTGTCATTATCTTTTCCCAAGATCACACAGCTAATGAGTGGCAGAATTTAGACTTAAGTAGTCTACCTCCTATTACCATAATCTTAACCACTGTGCTATGCTAATTGTTCCACAGAGATACTAGAGTCGAAATTTAGAAACAAACTGTGCACAAAGTAGCATTCAATGATAGAAAGAGCCTGAGATCTTAGAGGCAGATAGATCCAACTAGTTTCATAGTCTTAGTCAAGTCTTAATTTTTTCAGCCTCAGCTTCACCTGTGAAAATGGAGCAAAAAGTATCCAGTTAAGAGGATTAGTAATAACATGTACTTAAACAGTGCTGGCACATAGTAGGCATTCAATATATGTTAGCAGTTGTCATCTTCACTATTATTACTTAAACAGATCTCCAAAATTGAGGATTTGAACAGAGATAAGGCTACAAAAAATAAGGTATAAAAGTCTATCAAAGCAATAGAAATCTCCTGCCGCCTCTTTTTATGGAAGACACTGACAGGATCTTCTCACAGGTTAGGCCTGAGACAAACCAGGAGGCATAAATAAAGTCAGTTGGCCATCCAAATATTAGTAGCATCACTATCTTGAAACAAGACTCTTTAAACATTATACATCAGCTTCCTGTCCACTATGACCAGTGCCACCTCTGGAGATTGTAAGTTAGGGTTTAAATGGTGATTGAATAACTGTGGGTAATTTAACTTATACACTTATTTAACAATGCAGGCACTGTTCTAGGCACCTATAGGGATACAGTAGCTAACAAGACAAACAAGGTTTCTATTCTCATGGAACTTTTTCAACAATGTAAAAGATAGGATGGAACAGAAAAGTAGTATATGTGAGTTTATTGATACTTGAGCTTGGGTGTGATAGTAGAGTGGTTTTGGGCAGAAATAGAAATGTGGTTGGATATCCTTGAAAATTTTATCATACATATAGTTGGCATGTATAGATAATAAAATTGTGGTACCTTTGAGTGCATTATATAAATTAACATTAGATTAAAGGTATTTTGTATAAAATATCCTTATTTCTTGAATTGTTAAACCAGCCAGTCGGTGTTCTTACTTTAGTTATTAGCATTCTGTCAGACTTGTATAGTAATGATTAGTTACCCTTTATTATACTTTTGGCATGCTTCCCATGTTTAATTTCATTGTAGGGAAGGAACACATAGTTAAGGAAATTGCAAAGAGAGGGAAAAGTTAAAATAGGGAAAATAATGACATAGATTCAAAACTGATTTTAACTTATTGTTATAATAAGACTTTTGCAAGTAGAATGAACAATAATTATTTTTTAATTTGCCTTTGAAATGTTTTATGTTCAGTCCCACAACTTTGAACTTGACATTTTTTATTTCCTTCAGGTTAAAGATTATTTTCTTTAATGCCACAGAAAAAAAAATGGCAAGCATACTTTGGAACAAGTATATAAAAATAAATTCTAAATATCTGTTAAGAAAACACTAAAATTGTTCAACAAATATATTATGAATGTCTTAAGTGTATATATATGTATAATCTTAAACAATTTTCCCTGTGAAGTAATATTATTACTCATACTGTCTCTTGCTAGAATATAGTTTTAGTGTCTGCCCAAAGACGTTGAACTAAAACTGTGTGTGAAAATGGCTAAGTTAAATACAGACTTTGTTACATGCTGAACTATGGAGTAAAGTGTCATTAGAAGGAGCAGAACTACGGACGGCTCCCCTATATTCCGGCATTACTCAGTTCCCAGATCCCTGCTGTGTAGTTGTTCCACTCGCCAAGAAGCCTGTTAAAGAGCCCCCAAGAGCATGTGTACAGCCCTCCATGTTAATAGTTAATTGGTGAGGATGGCAAGATGAGAGGACAGCCGAACATGTGGTCTCTCAGACTCAAGCAGTAGACAGACCTTTAGTTATAATAACAGCAGCTGCTCACATTCTCACAACTCAACTGTTCAAAACTCTGTTGTTGAGTGAAGGAGGTTGTGGTGGATTGAAAGAAAAAAAAAGAGAAAAGGTTACATCTAAGAAAAGGAACTAAAACACTATCTTTAAACTCTTCCCACATATTATTGTAATTGTGAGAATATTGCAACTTTTAAAAACTTTGGTGTAAATACTCATGTTAAAGGTTATTATATTTCAGCTACATTCAACATTCTGCTGCTTTGTCCCCCTTTTACTGTTAAAAACAGAAATGTTTTTGTACCCTTTGAAACTTTTTAATGAGTTATCTTTTTCTTTTGCAAAGTGGTAGCTTTAAAGCAATTACAATAGGATACTGTTTGACTTCCATATCTAGCAAGATATGAAACAGTAATTTGTTGGTCTATAAATGGGAATTGGCTTACCACTGGCAAAATTTGTCATCCACCTCCAAATTATGCAAACATTTTGTGGCTTTTGAAAATAATTAATTTTATTTTCAATTCCCAGTAACAGTTGCATGCTTGAAGAAAATAGTGACCAATAACATTTATTCTTTTTGGAAATAGAAACTTAGTTTTGTGCCTTATGATGATTTTATTAATGAAGTGAAAAGAAAATAAATTTCCCCTAGTTTATGCATTTTTAAGTATAATCTGTGGCAAGTTGTTTTTGATTTGTATTTTTTAAGGCATTTTTACTTAAAATTGTCAGGAAATAAATATTGAAACACTTAAACTAATTAAACTAGATTACATTACAACACTTAAACTAAACATGTAAACACTTAAACTAATTAAAATTAGAAATGGAGAAAGTTATCTTATACTGTTCTCACAGCAATTTTCAAAAAGAAAATTTACTTATTATTGTTAGTCTTTATTCAAGCTGTCATAGTCTACACTTTTAAGGAATTTTTAAATATAAACAACAACTTGATAAACCTCTCCCGAAGTACAATAATGCAAGAATGAAAACTCCTTTGACATTCTGGATCATAGAATATGTCATTATGTTTTTTCATTGTATAATAATTTTAAGTATTGCCAGAGTTTAATGTACTTGTCTAGAGAACAGTAGTTGGCAAACTATTTAGCTTTACTTTATTCAATCAAATTTCAGATTTGAAACTACCCTATAGCATATTTTCATTTGTCATCATTGGCGCTTGGTGAATTAATAGCCTTATTCAATTTTTATCACATACCCAGTGTTTTGTAATAATTTGATCTGTAGAATTTTTTCCCAGCTCTCTCATTGAAGAAACTATTACTAGCATGTTAACTTATACCAAGGAAAATTCATTTCCTGATGAAAAGGAGGGAGAAAGGGCCTCGTTAAAATATGTCTGTTGAAAAATGAATGATATTTTATTTAGTGTATTATTTTAATTGATGTGTTTTCAAATTAATCTTCTATAACATTAATGTATTAGAGCTTTGAACCCACTGAAGTGAATGATACAGTATGTTTCTATATAGAGAAATTCAGAGCAAACCTTTTCACATCCATAAACTTTTTTGTTCATGCTGAGTATTTTAGCAGCTAAACTCTAAGTCAAGCAATGGACCGCTTTAGAACTAACCACTAATATGGGATTATGAAATGTGGACTCCAGTGGCCTTGTGAATTTGTCTCAGTGTGAAATCTTTTATTCTTAAAACAAGAACTAAGAATAATTGCATGGTGAAGAAAAATATACTTTTGTGAGTTTACAGCTATAAAATTTTGGAAAATATTTTTTATCTAATTGTTGATATGAACATAACACCACCTTCAGTCATATAACTTTATTTCAAATGATCTTTTTAAATGCACTTTATTAAGAAGAATATTTAAGGATGAAAATTACAGATTAATCTCTTGATCATAGCTATAATTACTAAAGGATAAAGCCAGATATTCAGAGTGTCATTTTTTTATGAATTCTTAATCAGGATATTCTCAACTGAGAATCTGCCTTTAATGTTTTCAGATCTTCTTAACTAGTCTGAAATTGATTATAAGAAATTTACATATTTAAGAGTTTTAAAAGAAGCAGTTTTTAAAATGAACTAAATTATAGTATACCCGTTTCAGTTTTATATCATATTTATCAAATTCCAGTGACTTTGTGTCAGTATAGTAAGTTGTAAACAGAATCTGTTTTTCTTTAAAATAACAAATAGTCTAACTGTATTTCAATCCTTCTACCATAGACTTTGAATTCTTATAGCTCCAGCTTTTTTTTTCTGTTTCAGACTACACATGCTGATAACTGGTTAATTTTTAAAATCACATCATAGCTTGTATGCATTATACATATATATTTAATTTACTTTTTTGGACAAGGATGATTGAAACTTTTTACACAAATAAACTCTAATACACAAACTCTAAATTGTCTATAAAGTTCTGCCTATATTGAGCATAGTAGTATATGTATAACTTTGTCTTCTTGTAAATATGCATATTGAATAAGAACAGGATATATTTTAAATTGCCACTAGGGTTCATTTTCATCTTTAAAACAGAAGTACGATTCAGAAACCTTTCATTACACTTAATCTAACCAAAGCATGTTCAGTAAGCCATAAAAAAAAAAAATTGGTTTAAAATATTTTTGGTTTCTCTAAAATAACTTTGTGATGTTCTTGTTCATATTGTTGTTCATTCTGTAGTTCCTATAATGGTAGTAGTTATTAGCTAAAGGGCTATTTAGGGCCAAACTTTTCAAATGTATCAATGATATAAATAGTGAAATGTCTCATCACGGTATGGCGATTGAGTCATCTGTTTGGACATATGGAATCTTTGGCTACTGGACTGCATCGTCTTTATAATGCCCAGTGTCCAAGGATGGACACAACTGTTCTGGGAGCAGAAGGGGGAGTGGGGGGCCCTGTGTGTTCAAGCTACATGAATATGGTAGGAGAAAAAGAGGGAAAATGATCTTTTACATTATTTTTATCATAAACTATCTTCTATATCACTTTTTATGTATAGAAAACAAGTACAACTTTATTTAATTTTTCATTTATTTTACAAATAAAATTACTAAACTTTTTTTCTTTGGCATTGTAAGCTATCTGAAAAATACCTGTGAGAAAACATGAGTTTTGAGTTTTTCCTATTTATATACTTGGATGCATGCTTTCCCTTAAAGAAAGATTAACGTCATCAGAAATAACTGATACTTATTTCTTAATGTTGAGACCAAACATGCTTGTAAACAATTATAATTTAAAGCTGTTTAAGTACCAGGTGAGATATTATGTCCTAGTGTTATGTTTTAGCCCTTTGCTATTAATTACATTATTATTGCTATATGAAGAGTTCTTGCTTCTTTAATAATGTTTTCGCACCCTATGTAGTTAATCTTTAATGTTGGGAAGGACAGGAGAGAGATTAAATTAGCCTTGTAACCTCTTTTTCTTCCAGGCTGATGATAGAAAATAAAAGCTCTTAGCCACAAAATGTAACACTTAGAATTAATATTTAATTAGACTAGCAAATTGTACACTGTGGCTGAAAGCTTCCAAAGAGTTGTTAGTGCCACAATTGACCTACAGGTTTAATAATAACTCACTTCTAGAAGCAAGTGCCAGTTCAGCATAGTAGAGCCACTGTAAGAAAGTCCTGAGAGATTAAATTCAGCAAACCAAATGGCAGGCAAGGATTCCTGGGATGGAGCCTTCTGGAAAGCTGGGAGCTGGAATAGCTTTTAAGCCAGGATTCAGATGAGAACAGTGGGTGAAAAAGCTGATCCCTCCTGTTCTGGGAGCTTCTGGTTGTAGGCCAAAATCTTAGAACAGATTTTTACTAAATGTTTTTGCTGCAGCTATTAACTTACATTGAAAATCAAATATTGAATAATTTTTCTGTAAAATTTAGCAAATTTTTTGTGTAAACATTAGTTCTTAATTTCTTACATATTAGTACATAATATCTGTAAACTCAGATCATTAGATTATCAGATAGGTTTGGCGCTGTACATCTATGCTATTTTGCTGTGACATGCTGTTTCCTTGTTCCCTGTATAGTTGATTTATATGGTTCATTTCTATATTATTTCATTACGGGCATTATGCAGAGCCTGAGAAAGAGATTGTGAAGTCTGTAGCCCAAGAATTTTTTTTCTTCAAGAAAGTATATATATCAACAAACATAATTCACAGGCATTCCTAATTTTTAAAGGCCTTATATTATAAAAATAATGCTATATTTTATGTTTATAGTGCACTTAAATTACAAGATAAATAATTCGACCTCCTGGTGAAACATTGGATCCTTATATTTTTGCAAAATTGATCTAGTGAAAATAAGACACCCTGAGTTTGAAAGTGTGCAGACTGAAAGGGGGGCACCTTACATAATTTATTGATAATATCTTAAATAATTAAAGAAAAGCTAGTCATTTGTTAAAAATTCAAGCAGGTGAGGACCTTGCCAGCAGAGGGAGTAGTCCTGTCTTCCGTCAGGTTCCCATCATTTTCCCACCTGCCTCAGCCTTTTTCCCAGCCAGTCTCCCATCTGGACCTGGCTCTGTCAACCTGCTCCTGATGACAGGCTATAATTTTGTATTCAATATGGGATTATTCTAAGCTGATTTTAAACTTTAGTATCTTTAACCTGCTACTGCATCACAAACATCATCTGGATGCTCTGTTTGATATTTGGATATTAGCAATTGTTTTTCCAGGCAGGGCGTGAGCTTTTGGACATCTGTGAATTGCATTTTAGGGTTTCAAGTATTAAAGTACTAAAAAAAGATTTCTGATTTAGGAAGTTTCCCATAAAACATTTTTAATCATGAAACACAAATTTTTCTGTGGGTAGATTTCTTAATATGAAACTAGACGTATAGTTAAGAAAAATGCCTATAATTAATTTTGAATATTATACTGTTATTCTGTCCAGCCTGTTCATTTCAGTATTTTGTTCATCCCATTTCTGAGACTTTTCAGAATATGTAAGTTTTTTTAATGTTTTATAGAATAACTTACTGAAAAAGAAACAAAATTAATATAAATAAATGTTCTGCAAAGTATGTTTATTTGAATATTTGAAGCCAGTGTAAATATATTATAAACAATATTTATGAAAGTAAAACGATGTGTTCTTTTAAAAGTCTCAATTATAAAGAACCACCATTTTCAAATCAAAATTTAGAATATTGAATATTTGACCATGTAGAAAGCACAAAGAGTTGTGGCTCTGTTATCTATTCGTAGTAAATTTTGATATCTTAGCAATTTTTTTCACCATCGAGGTTAGGAGTATTTGCCACTAGCCCCTTCATGGATATGTTTTGAGCTTTAGGATAAAGAACCAAAATATGTTTGTTTTACAATTTTCCTATGTGAATATTACTATGTGATGCTAGGCAGAGAATGTTACATTTAGAATTTTTTTAATTTACAAAAGTTCCTCTGTATTCTAAAATTAACCTTTACTTTAAGTTCAGTGTTAAATCTGGAAAGATATAATCTAATACCTTCATCAGTTTATTACAAATATTCTAAATCTCATAATTATGAACAGAATTATTTTCCCACTATCAAATATTTTTAATAAAATGAAAATATAATCCACAGAAGCAAGTGACAATTCTGGAGGAAGTGGGGCAAGTTTGTAAAAAGTTATAAATGTAGTATAAATGATTTTATTATTTCATAGTCTTGATTTCTGTGGAATGGAAAACCTAATAAGCATGGAAAAATAAATGTCTCATTAAATATCCCCAGATTTATCCTTGGATCCAAGCTTATTTTTTGGATTATGTAACAAAGAAAGGTCTTAAGTTCTACTATATTCGTGTTCTATGCACGTCATTTTTCAGAAAATGTTGTTATAAATTGAGCTGTTGATTATGACATACTTGCTTTTATTGTGGGGATTCCCCTCCCCGCTCTCTCCCAACACACACCCACTACATCATGTATTATGGTCAAACATAAAGTAACTTAAATATTTCTCTAAGTCTTTAACATTAACTTAATAGTGCTTTCACGCTATTATAGCCCCAAATCTGATATTTGTGCCGTACTCAAATGAGAGCTCTTCCTTTCATATTATTTTTGCTGTCTTTCTTAAATAGTATAGAGTAACTGAAGAACTTGCTCTTACTTGAGGCGTTGCATAAATGCTTTATGTTGATTGGTTTATTCCTTTCAAGCTTCTTGATAATTAAGTTATTGGTTAATCACTTCTTAATCCTCTTACTAAAATTTCTTCTGGAAATATATTTGTATTGGTACAAATTACATCTTTTATATTGTTGAGATAATTAGGTCTGGGAAAATAAAGAAATATTGAGGGTTTAAGGTATTCTGATTGTTACTTGGTAACTCTAAATAGGTATCTGAACTATTTTTATTAGAAAATTGTGGGAGCTTTAAATGGCAGTGATTAAATTTTTATCTCTTAACAAAATTCATAGTTTTGACTTTAAGAACTTTGAATTGAAAGGGAGCATTAAATTAATCTTCCTTAATTTAAAATCCATTTAACAGATTCGTTGTATCCTAATAAAAAATGTATTACCATTCTATAATGGCAAACAAGAAACATTTTATGAAACCAAACAGAAAACAGTCAAAACAAATGCTCTGAAGGTTTTTTTTGAAATTAAAATTGAAATACAAAGGTAGAAGACTGGACAATCTGATTTGCTTTGCTTATTTGCAACACCATTTGACGAATTTTAAATTTAAATGATTAATTAAATTATGTTGCAACAGAAAACTTTAAGAGCTCTTTATGTAACTTAATACAATGCTATTTGAGATTGCCAGCAAACTCTTAAAACTCCTGGACACTGGCTTTCCTCTCTTCTGGCTTCCCTCCTAGTCATGTCTTGGCTACTGTCCAGAGCTGACAACTTTCACCCAGGAGCACAGGGAGATTTGTCTAGGATAAGAAGGATTTTTGAGCCATCCTACATTTTCACATCCAGATGGGCAAGGAGGAGGGGGGCAATATCATTGTACATACTTGGGTGATGTCATTATACCATACATACACCATAAGCATTAATTTACCCAGATTGGTGAATTCTGAATGTCCTTACTGAAATGTTCCATATTGGAAACTGTATTGTAACAACTTCAAAATTAATGCAAAGATTATGTTCAAATTTAAGTAATTGATGTACGAATACCTCTACTTGTCCATTTCTATCTATTAATATACCGAAGACCAAAGGGGTTTTACATCTTGGCTAATAACATAAAAACACTTCGAATCTGTTAAGATGAGAATGTGGATGTTCCCAGATTCAAGGCCTGTCCTCAGATCATTATGCTAAAGCTTTCTGAACACTGCTGGTTATATTATGACAATTTATTATCCATAGTGTATTCCTGCTAAAGTGAATTGTGATTATTATGTTTTTATGGGTTTTTTAAGCTGTTAATTTTAGATTCTTCTAAGTAAATTCACCTGCTTTTATCTAAAAGACTGTTTAGTATTAATATTATTATTTGAAAGACCTTTTGACAAGAATGGTTTTAAGGTAAGATTACATCAATAGATCATATTCGTTATGAAGCTTGGAGGTGCAGAAGTAATCTGTAACAATTTTTTTAACTTTTTAAAACACATGTAAGTTTATAAGCCCAAATGTCTTTTATGCTCCTACACATAACTAGGAGGTTGAATAAGTTTATAGTAAATATAAACATTTTCTCAGTCAGAACCTTAGATGTTATTCTTATATAATTTCCTTTGCTTTTTATTCTATAAGTGTTTTTCAGATATCCCCACAACTTTCACAATTAATCTGGTCTGCCACATTATGCAAACAATTTTGCAAAATAAACGTGCAGAAAGCAGTAAGATCACTGTGAAACTATATAACTAATTTTGTGGTAATAGTATGATTAGAAGTTATTCTTGTATTAATACTTTATGAAAGTTTTTTCAATAGACTTTAGTTTATGATTAATAACTATGATGCAAACCTGTGAAACTCAGAAATAAATGAAATACATGAATGAGTTTCTGGAAAATTTTGAAATCTAGGCTGTACATATTTTTTACTTAGAATTCACTAGTTTTCCCTTTTGAAGTGGATAACTGATTTTTTTAAGTCTCCCACAAACTACCTTTAAAAGACTTATGAAGTTGATAAACATAATAGGATATAAAATGGTTTATTAGTAAATGTTAAGATTAAATGAAAGAAGCAAATCCTCTTTGAAATAAGCAAATGTCAGGTTGACAATTTAAATACACAGTACCTTGCTTATGTACTCTCAGAATGGAAATTTATCTCATCTTTAAACCTTGTAATTTCTATTATTCATATAATTGAGAAAGTCCTAGTTTATATCACTTAAATCTTGAATAGATGAGTTCTAACAAAAATTAACTTGTATCATTTTAGATTCAGATATTTAGATACAAAGGCTTAGTCTTTTATTTATAGATAAAAGGAAATCTGACCTTTTGATTAAGAAATATTGTCAGTAGCCTTTATAAATGCCTGTTCATCTGAGGGTCCATGACAGGAGTACTCTTCCCAGTTGAGTTTATCCTAAAAATGAAATGATAAGAGCCTGCTGGTTATTATCCATGATTCTTCTTAATGGGGGAACCACATGGTTATTCTTCATCTCCCACTTGTTCTCACCCTTTACTATCAACCCAGCCACACCCCACCCCCACCCCAACATTGTTCAATACTCAGCACAATGAATCATTTTCAAGTTGACTCATTGTGAACTGTATCCCAGCTGTTGGAATGTCTGGCAGACATTTTTGTTTGGGTGAAGAATAACTGGCTGAAACCCAACCTGGATGAGTTTGATATAATGGTCTTTGGCTAAAGAAATATTGAGAGGAACATGTTTATGGCCTCTGAAGCCCCTGTTATTCCTGGAGTAGGACCATCCCCTGTGGCACAGAACTGAAAGTAAGGAATCAATCTGGATTATTTTCTCACCATTGAATGAAAAATTGCCTTAGAAAAAATAGGCATTTCCAAATTATGTTTTTCTATACTTAGTGTGCCCATGTGATTGAACATATTAAAGACAATTAAGAATAATTATTTTTACTAATTCTTTTTAACAACACTGATCCAAAGGCTGAAACATTCTTTATATAACGCGGAAACATTCCAACTTATGAAGGAGTTTCAAATACTGCCCTAGGTGTGAGTTAACCAGTCATTTCAACAGAATGTTTGGTGACACAGGCTACTATGTGTTTCATAATACCAAGTCAGGTAACATTGACCAGCCCTCTTTAATTTTCCATTCTTATGCCATCTTTGTAAAGGGACTTAAGAAGCAGGAATATTAGTAAGCTCAGTTGTAATCATGTTTCCAGAAAATGAAAATCTCTTCTTATATTTGACCTCTTTCTAACAGGGGATATAGCAGGCTGATAAATTTTCTTGACTGTTTCGTATTTCCCATTCTCTTATTCAAAGATTAGTTTTAAACTGGTGAGCATTACCATTGTATAAAACGAGAGTTTCAAAATTGCAAAATTTTACAAAAAAAATTTTCAACTTATCTAGATCTGCTAAGCAAAAAATTATCTAAGACATCATAGCATATAATCACAGTTTTCTGATCTACCACTCTGTCAGGGGCTAAAAGGAATACTCGATTTCCAGTAATTAAAGAATTAAAAAAAAAACCCTACCAGATATTTGATTATTATATTTTTATAGCCAGGAGATTCTCAGTATTTTAGAACTTTTACTACTTAATAACTGGACATACTATGTTTGTAAACATATTAACCTATTGTTTTGATCTGGCAAAATGTGACATTTATTAAAATGTATTTAGCAGTATTTCAGTTCATCTCAGATTGTGTCGACAAATAAAGGGTAGGCTACTGGTCTAAATGTTAATCATCTACCATCTTTTCTTTCCCTTTATTATTATCCCAGAGCCAAGTGGCAGCATCTGGAAAGAGAAAACAGAAGACTCCATAGCTAGCCATGTTGCAGTCTCTTAGCTGGTCCTTTCCCTGTTTCTAATATGTCACAGAGGACCTCAGCTGTTACAGGGCTGGGACCTTGTCCCAGCTGACAGACGACAGTGAGACTCTTGCCCTATACTTTATGCTGTACCATCTACTGCTTCTTAATCCTGCTGTCTGACAGATTTTCCAATGGGCATTGAATGAAGTAATTTGAAAAATAATCATGTATGAGAATAAAGGTAGTCCTGTTCCCTAATACAAGTGAAAAATAATCAATTTATGTTCTCTACCAGAACTAATCAATTTATATCTTCTACCAATTTATGTTTTCCCTTCAGTTCTTCAAATTAGAATAGCGTGACTACATGGGCCAGCATTTTCAGTTAAGGGCATATTTCCATCCAGTTTTCTGCCTATAGTAGCTTTAACTTTTAAGGTATTTCTCTGTTGATAGTCTATCTCTACTACAGTTTTTCATGAGATGGCATAGTGATATTTTACAGATACTATATTATTAACATAACATTTAACGTTACTGTTTTGTTTCCATGTTTTGCAGAATAAAGCCATTATTGCCCGTGTCACAAACTTGTCAGATATAGTAATTGGTCTGGAATCATTTATTGGTTCTGAGAGAGAAACTAATCCATTGTATAAGGATTATCATGGTAAGTAGAACCTTCATAATGAGAAGAGCATGAGCAGGCTGCTTTTAGGTTACCTGGAAGCATCCTGTTCAGTCCAAATGTATACAGTCAAGGAGTATAAATTTTACAATACACCTATTAAATGTTTTCCATTCCTGTCCAGTCTTCCATGGCAGCTTATTACCCAACTACATTAAGACTATAGACTATAATAACTGAAAGGAGTCAAACCCAAGTATTAAGGCATGGCTGAATCAGTTGTATATTTTGTTGTCCTAGTGTCTTAGGGTAGCCGTGTAATCAGTCATACTTACTAGCCATGTTTGAAATAAATACCGTATTCTAATAATGACAGTTTTCTAAAGCAGTTTATACTTTACAAAGCGTAGCCGTATAATAAGATACATACTGGATTATATTTACAGATTCCTAGTCAATTACATTTTCAGAAAGAGAAGATCTTTCATTATATTTGAACTTTTCTCTGTTTACTCATTTTCTTGTTAGTTTGAGTTATGAACAAATTATAAAATATTGCCACCTTGAAATAAACACAGGTGAATTCATCAGACTTTCTACTTTTTTTTTTTTTACTTTTAGTAATATTGTAGTCATTTGGTTAATTTGGGGATTCTTTTTAATAAAGAGTCTTATGTAGAACTATATGAATAGTAAAAATGTAGTAGTTAGGTCTAAGTATTATAGGTCTAAACCAAATATAGAATGCAGTGAATAACAGATTTTTACCTATTATTCTTAGTATATACAAATTATTGCTACCATTATTATGGAGCTACCATACTTCTATGGAAACCTCTAAAGACTGAGTATAGCTTCTTTGAAGCCTGCTACCAGATTTTATAAGACAAGTATTATGAGCTTATGCATTTTGTAAAATATTTTATGTTCTGAAAAATATTATTTTGATTAAAGTATTTCAAAGGTTGAAAGGCTATGATTCTTCGTGCAAAAATCTCTGAATTGATAAATTATTTTCCACACAGTAATGAGTGGTTCTAAAGACTAGTATGCTTTCTGTTAATAAGGAGGACCTGATTATGAAATTATTAATTTATTCTATAAGGTCTCTTGATAGCTAAGCAAGCACATTTAAGGTTAAAATAAGAAATGTGCAAATAAAAGTGTGGTGTGCCTATTTCTAATAGATATATTTTACTAAATAATATGTATGAGATAGTCTTAATTTGTAGCTAAAAGCTGTCTTCTTGAAACACCTTTTACATTTTTTTAAGTTTGAAAAATTGTCAGGTATTTTAGTTAATTATTTTTGAAGAGGCCATTTCTCAAGCTAAGTACCTTTAAAGGTTTAAGCTAAGACTAATAGATGCATTATTAAGCATTTAAACATACTTACAAAACCTTGTACTAGAGAAGCAGTTCTATAAGTAAGATTTGTCTCTTTGTTCAAATCTGTAATTTGCCTTTCCTCCCCGTGTTTTGGATCAGTGTCCTCGGGATGTTAATTTTTAAATATGAGCTGAGTCAGGCAGAAAGATGTAGTGAAGAACCTTCCATGTCTTCATCTGTGGGAAATGACCCCTAGTTTAGTCAGAAACTACATTAGGCTGCACAAAAGCCATCCAGTGCCCTTGTCAGAAAAAATTAGCAAGTGTTTCTATTGACAAGAGGCCAAAGCTCATGGTTTACCTAGCACTGTTGCAAAGCTTATAGCAGCTACATAAAGGTCTAACATGCCATAGATATGAGTGTCTTGGGATGGCATAGGGGTTAACGTTTGGTCCTAGAGTGTACCCTGAAATGTAGTTTTCTTCAATGGTTTGTTCAAGTCATTAATAAGGTACAAAATGAAATACTTTTCATGAGTGCTTCACTGGTTATCAGTAACCTATAAGCCTTGTTTTGCTGGCTGCTTAGTGGTGCATTTAATAAAATAAAGATCACTCAGTGGTGCCGTGGGCAGCATGCAAGGTGATAGCCATATTTGCTTACTGTAAATACAAGAGAAAATCACACACAAACCGGCTGTAGTTTTGACAAGTATTAAGATCCCTCTTTACATCTGTACTTCTGTACCAAAGTGCAATTAGTTTTCGTCGCACAAGGATTTCTGTTTATCTTATTCTGCTTGATTACTTGAGTATAATCACACCATTTGCTTCATTGCTCCTGGTAGTAAGCTCCAGTTTTAAAAGAGGAGGATGCTTGTGTGTAAATTTACAGGATTCTGCTGTAAGACTATTTAATTTATGCATCCGATGACAATGTTTAATTTTTTTTTCTTTTAATTTCCTTTCCACAAGGCTTGATTCATATACGGCAGATTCCTCGGCTTAATAACTTGATCTGTGATGAATCAGATGTCAAAGACTTAGCTTTTAAATTAAAAAGGAAGCTGTTCACTATTGAGGTAAGAGAATTTTTATGTTTTAGTTTACAGTCTTGAGGTAAAGTTATTTTTAACTTATTTTTACTTTATTTTATTTTTATTTTCACTTATTTAATGAAATTCTTAGGACATGTTTTATGCTAAATATTATTAAGTTCTTCTGATATAACAGAATAATTTTTTAGACTATTGTTTTATTTTTACAATATATCAAGTATGGCAAAGATGATTTTCTTTTGAATATCTATTAAAAGTAAGCTCCAAACTTACATGATAAATATGATATGCATATTTCCATGGCTTTCAAAAGCATATTTAATTAAATGTTAATGAGCTGTGCTTACTTGCGTGTGGAATGTGAATGCTACCCATAATTGTCTGTGGCTAAGAGGATTCTTATCTACATTTTAAAAGCGTTTTTCTTTACTATTAGTGAAATTACCTTTCCTCGTGTGGAACTAAACAAATTATAATTTACACTAGTGTCTTTAAGTACATTTTCTAAGACACTGCAACTTTTTTTGTGACCCTTACGTAAGCAATGGTGGCAGAAAGTAGTAGGACAAAAGATTTATTTCAACTTAATCTTGCTAAAGAGCAAGTGAACAGAGAACTATTAAGCAATTAGAATTGATGTATTTATTAATGAAGTAAATGCTTAGAGAGAGATGGCTTTTGGGTGATGTGATAGTTATCAGTATAGTCGGCACAATTTTTTTTTAACAAAGACATAAAACAGCCAAGCAGCCTTGACAAACCATTTTGTTTAATCTCTTTTCAAATGAAAAGCTCCTAAGCAGGCCACTTGTCTTAACTGCTTGAAACCATAAAAAGAGAGAATTGCCACCAATAAATTAGCATATTTTTAACTTCATCACCAAATGATGGTCAATGTGGCTTGGCACTGCTTTGGTGTTTGGGACTTCACCCTTAAGTGACCACTTTGGCCCTTTTTTGACCCTCTGCCCTCTTTAAGCTGGCCACTTGATAAGGTAACTTAATGGTTCTCTCTCTTTTTCTCTTTCCCTTCACATTTGCAAGTAGCACTAACCTATAAATCATTGTAAGGGCCCTATCCAGTGACAAATTAATGTGCCCTCCTACTAATTAATGGTCATCAATGTCCTTAATTATCTAATCCTATTGAGAGCAGTTAATAGTTAATCAGGCAGCCAGTTCTTCAAGCAGGTCATCTCTGCAGGAGTGTTAGAAGTTTCTCATCTGGGGACACTCCCTTCAAAAGCCACTTAAAGCCAAAAGAGCGAGAGTGTAGAAATGGTGATTCTTGAGCTAATTTGCTTTAGTTCTCAAAAGAAACCATTGAAGTGGAACCCAACACTGTAATTGTTCAAACATTGTTTCAGCTTTTCTGACAGAATACTGAGTAATGTACCATAATATTGCTTCAAACTTTGAGAAAGATACAGTTATAGTTAAGTGTCACAAGGAAAGCATGCTTATCATTTTCTTCTGAGTTTATATTTTTAATGGAAGGCGTAAGTTATTTCTCTCCATGTGGCACCTTTTCCCCAAAATCAGTATTCTAACAACAACATCTGAGATACCATTTCTATTACCATACAAACTAAGCAAGATGATTCCCCTGTGAAAGTAAATATTGTACCCAGAGAAGAAAGTAGTACAGTAATGTGAATCATGTTTATGATTTCTCTTTCTCTGTCTCATTGAGTCTTATTGGGAATTGAGGGAAAGAGAAAAATAAAGAACTTACATGATGTCAAGTGGGACCTCTCCTGTCAGAGAGGTCTCTCAGAGGAGAGGTCCCACTTTAGGTTCTAATAGTAACTGCACTTCACCGTCAGAGCTGATGAAAGATCTTTTATTAACCACACAGGTTTCTGTTTCATTTTCTCTCTTGTTCCCACCATGCTAAACTAAGAATCATTGTAATTGGTCAACCTGTGGTTTAGAAGCAATGTTTGAAAACAAAACACAAATAGACTGTTGTTTCTTAAAATTCTATATAATCAAACTCGGTACCTTTTTGGCTAATAACCTAATCACTTAAGGTTTTTTTGAGTTTTTTTGTTATTTTAATATAAATATATACATTCTAAATGACTTATTTACTTATGCCATAATATTCAATTTAGTGATTAGAAAAAATAAAAACTAAAGAATCAAACAAACCAAACAGAAGTACATATATAGGTATAATTAGAATACAATAAAATCATGTGGTTCACCTAAAATGTTTTAAATGTAGTATCGTACATTCTAAAATGCATATCCAAACAGATAGTAAGTCTTGTTAATATATTAAAGAAACTAGAAACAGGAGTAGAAATGACTTGAAAGTAACTAGTTCAAGGATTCCTTTATTGAGGGTAAAATCATCGAGCAAATGCTACTGTTTTAATACTCACAACAAATAAATGTTCTTTTTAAATGTCCTGATAGTTTTTTAAAAATAAAATATAACCTTGCTAGCCTGTAAAGTCTGAGACTAAAATATATAGTCTGTTGAATCTGAGTCTTACTTTTAGAAGTGAAAGATAGTTGAATCTGACATTGAATCAGGCATTGAATCAGAGTCTCACTTTCAGAAGTGAAAGGTAGTTTAGCAGGGAAAGCCAAAATAACATTTCCAATTCCACAGGCAAATTTGTTACGTGTTGGAATTTACTGTCAGTCACATGTCTCAAAAGGGGGCAAGGTTGGAAACATGGGGCAAAAGAAGCAGGCAAGCACTCTCATCTCTATTTTTAGGGCACCTTTTTGATTTGTTAAGTCATTGCCCTTTATATGTATGAAAACTGATTATCTTTTTACTAGCAGCTACCAAGGGCCTCTAACAGGTAGAGCAACTTTAACTCATAATCTCTAATTTCTTTGAGTGATTTGGAGAAAGCAAAGGAATATTTCTTCCTTCTCAGAGTATGTGTTGGTATTGTCCAGATTCAAGTGAAAATATTTATCTAATCAGAGTAAAAATTTTTGCTAATACCTGTAACTACAAAGCTCTATAAATTAGCCCCTCTACAAAAATTGTAACAGAATCATATCCATACTAATTGCACTGAAATCCTGACATGCATTCTAGATAAGTAAAAGTGAAAGTTTAAACTGTGATTTCAGGTTAAAAGAAATCGCTTTCCAATTCTTTGAAAATTGATGATTCTTATAAGCAATACATAGTATGGCATATGTGATTAACCATTATATACTACTTACTCCTTGATCTTAACCAGATCAAATTTACCTAACCTTGCCTAACCTCCATTTAATCACAGCAAACATTTGTTGAGCCTTTGTTAAGTAGCAAGTACTATACTAACTTATTTATACTTTTATGTAGTGTTTAAACATTTTAAACAAAAGCTTTACTAAGATATAATCATAGATTCAATACACATAAATGATGTGTTTTTCGTCTTCATATCTAAGAATCAAGAACAGGGTTATTTACTTAATAGGTATAAAATCTTTGCTTAAATGTATATAATATAGATAAATTATGAATGGGCTTTTTAAAATAGTGCAAATAATACAGCTATAAATATGATATAAGCTCCACCAGTCAAGTGACCTGTACACACTGTCTTCTTAGTTATGTGTAAGATAACTTGAATACATAGCATCACTTCCAAGCTAAAATAACTGGTTAAACTTGCATTTCTTAGCTTCTGTAATTTTTACTTCTTTAATATCAGGCTATCATTAACCAATTTTTTCTTTAGTAATTATGATGTAATTATAGTACATAAACAAGTAAGATTTGGCAGAATTTGAAATGTGGCTGCATATTTCATGACATAAATGCAACATTTTCACTTGCACTTAATAATATTTTGCTATTTTGATTTTATATTTTCAGCTCGATCATATTGTAGCACATTCTAGTCATAAAATTAATATAAATGATAATAATGTATTATTACATTAGTTGCACCATCCATTAAGGTTTTCACAAAGAGAGTTTCCACTTTGGTAGTGGGACAGTTTTCCAGCTCAAAGATTCAGTGTTTCTAAGTTCAAGTCAGAGAGTACAGTAACTGGATTAACATTTAAATATACAGAAGACTTACAGTATTTACTACAAATTTTCAATATAAAGATTAACACTACTTGTGTAGGCTGTAATTGGTCCAAAAAATAGCAATTATCATAAATAGTGTATCTTTGTGGGCCTCATAAACTGAATGAATATTGAGAGTAGAGAATGTCAAAGTAAATCATGTTTACTCGAGGTTGTCTTATCATACTTTGTCCCTAATTCAGAATAGGACCTCAGTACCTCTCCAGTCACCAAGAACTTATTCTCAACAAAATAATTGACCAATCTAGTTTTTATTAGGTAGCTATTATTTTTGATATACTCATGTAATAGATTTATTCTCAAGTATTAAGACTAGAATAGAACCAATATAAATTAGATTTATAATTATATTGCGATATAACTTGGTACTATTCAGTAGGATTATTCAATATGATTATTATTTACATATTAGAAAAGCATAAACTCTTACAAACTAAGGAGTGCTAGTGGCTATGATAATGTGTAATAATTTGGAGTGTTTCATGATATCTTTGGTCCTAGGTTTACTTTATTCCCTATGCTTATTTTCAGCAGCCTTTCCAGTTTTTAAATGAGAAGTAGAACGTTGAATATGTTTACTGTATCTAGAGATTGGGAGAGGGATGATTAACTTGCTTGTCAACTCACAATTATGTTACTAAAATAAAATAATGGAAATATAAATGTCTGGCTTGGGAGCCTTATTAAGTTGTAGCATCATGGGCTGTAGTCCAATATACTACAAATATTGTTTGTTATTTCAACTAACTTTTATTCCTAGATACACTGCAGCTAGCAGAAAGAAAAAAAAATCAAAGTTTAATATAGGCATCTATTCATTTAGATTAAATCACTTGTCAAAAATAAACCCAAATTAACGTTTTTTAACAATGGAAATGTAATTTTTTTACATGTGTACATTTTGATATATTCATTATATTATCATTCTCATATTTATGTTTTTATTCTCTAGTGATATCAGTATATAATAGCATTACATAGGTTTCACAGAATCTCCAGAAGTTGGTTTAATACTTACTATACTTTCTATATTTCACATGCCATAGTTAACCTATCAAAAGTGCTTACCACCTTAAGGAGAACACAGTTTTCAGAACCTGTCTAATCCTATTTCTTCCCACTTTGGAATCTTAATTAGAAAAGATAAAAAAAAATCATTTAACTAAATTATTGTCTTGAATCTGTAGCAAAAGGTATAATCCGCAATTGGGCCAATTAGTGAACCCCATAGTTAGCTATGCTGCAGCAAACAATTTGATTAGATCTGACACCATCCTAGTTCCCACTGTTGTTTTGCCAGGTATGATGGTCAGACTTCAAAGAGCTTGAGGCATCAGCAGGGCAAGGTTTGGAGGCCAGCTTAGGTCCGGTTGTTAATCTCTCTGCTAAAACCACAGCAGCTCTCACACAAAACAAGCTTACACGACACAATCATGCGGTATTAAAGTTAGGGTTGAGTCATGCCAATTTCCCTTTGATTTTTTGATGATTGACCAAAGATGGCTACATGACTAGACACATGCTAAAAGTATACTGATTAGGTAAGTTCCCAAAATATTTGAAGTATTTTTTAACTTCCTATATAAATGTTGTGAAAGCTTATTCCCTTTGATCAAACCTTCCAAAGTAGTAGTACTATACTGGGGAAAAATGAGCATTTCTTACTGGCAGCCTGAATACCAAACTTTTCACTTACCACTTTATATAAATTTGTCTTTACATTAATAATTCCTTAAGGAGAATATATAAGGAAATTGTTTCTAAGTGGTAAGCTTTTGAAAAATCTATTAAGCACTTTGAAAGAAAAAACATTTTTCCCTGAGTCATTTATATTCACTGACAGTTTTTCTGAAATTTCTTTATAATTGTTTTCCACTTAAATGTTGAGTAAAGTGCCCTTCTGAGATGTGGTTGCATAAGTGTTCTTTTCTCTGCATTCTGATTTGCTGAAATATTGCAGTAATAGTGACATGTTTCCATTCTGAGAAAAGCCTAAGGCTGCTTTAGTATTATTCCGAATGATTGAAACTGCCATCTTGCTGACTTTCCCTTAGGCAGTGTAAGGCCTGTTTGCTTTTGTGTTCATTTCACATGCTTCCTGTTAGTTTGGCTGGCAGAACATCATTGCTTCATTTGGCAAGGAAGAGTAGATTCATATTTGACGGTTATATGTCTTATAGTTTCTGTATGGTCATCAACATGTAGGATATGAAACTTGTAATTAGTTATATCAAATGAATCATCTTTGAGAAATATTATCAAAATATGACACTTGACCATAATTTTTACATAAAAATCTTCATTTTATAAATTGAACTTAGGGTCTAATATTTTACATTGCACTATTTATTCATAACTACATTACTCAGGAAATTTAAGGAAAATGTATTTTTGAATAATGAGATGGTTGCACGAAGCAAAGTCAAATATTTAGAATCTTACTAACAGTCTGTCATAAAGATAACATGGTTACCTGTAGTGAATGCAGTTATCTCAATTTTTAGACCAGGAGGATACAGACTCAGCATTGTCTAAGTATGCAAAGGGGAAAATATCTCTTCTCCCTTCTTCCTAAGTTTTGCAGACATAAACATTTATATATGTGTTTTATGGTTTGGCTCCAAGAAAATTGTATTGCAGTACTTCAAAGATTTTCTTCAAGCCTTTGTAGAACTGCTGTAGCAGAATTAGTCCAGTTTACATGATACTCTCTGAAACACTTCCTTTAGTAATGTGTCATTTATAGTCTCTAAGGAAGATAGAAAAAAAGAAAACAGAAAATGATGACAAATCACAGCTATTTCATTTCCTCACTTAAATGTATATTTTAAGTTCCTAGAAAGTAAGAAGATACATTTTACTAGTATATGCTCCAAGGTACCTGTAACAGTAATACTTAGTAAATATGGTATCCTTAAACTTGTGATGTAGGTAGTTTTGCGGATACTTTTGTATCTAAAACATTTCAAGTTTAGTCCTGCCTCAGTGCCTTTGCACAGCAAATGTTCAGAATCCTCATCCCTCTGATCTTTTCAAGGCCTTTTCATGTTATTTGGATTGTAAATTAACTATCTCAACCTCCTCCTTAGAGAAGTCTGACTGGCCTGTCTGAAGTGTTCACTAAGTTACTCACCCTCATATACTGTTTGAATTCTCAGTGTAATGTATTTTATAATTGTTCATCAGTTTATTTGTTTATTTCCCTGACCTCACCACTAAAATGTAAGCTCCATAAGAGTAAGGACATAGTATGTCTTATTTGCAGCTAAATCTTCCGTATGTGTAATAGGTGCTCCATAAATATTTGTTAAATTGTGAAACTACAGTTTTTAAAGTAACTCATGCCTACCGTAAGTTTCATTAAAAAAATATATTTGGTGTCTGATTTGTTCTAGGTATTGTGTTGGGTGCTTTCATATACTTTTTTTGTTTGTTTGTTTGTTTGTTTTTTGAGACGGAGTCTTGCTCTGTGCCCAGGCTGGAGTGCAACCTCCGCCTCCTGGGTTCACGCCATTCTCCTGCCTCAGCCTCCTGAGAGTAGCTGAGACTACAGGCGCCCGCCACCACGCCCGGCTAAGTTTTTGTTGGTTTTTTTTTTTTTTTTTTTTTTTTTAGTAGAGACGGGGTTTTAACATGTTAGCCAGGATGGTCTCGATCTCCTGACCTTGTGATTCGCCTGCCTCGGCCTCCCAAAGTGCTGGGATTATAGATGTGAGCCACCACGCCCGGCCCATATACATTATTATATTTAATTTTAATCCTCATAGGAACCCTTGCATACATACTATTTCACATATTTAATAAAAAGAAATAGATAGGAGTTATATAACCTTCCTTCCCAAAGTCATACATCTGTGGTTAGAGCCAGGATAAAATTCAGATCTTCTGAAGCCATATGCAGAATAACAGTGGAAAGCTAACATGTTCACAAACTGTTAATTATTATTAATTTTAAAAAATAAGTTATATTACATATTTAACAGAGGGCTAGGACTACTGCAAGCACTTAAAGGCATTATTTCATAGACCTTACAACTACCCATATAACATTATTATCTTCACTTTACAAATGAGGAAACTTACGGTTCAGAGAGATCAAGCAACTTAACTTATCTGGAGTCACAGAACTGATGACTGGCAGAAATGACACTGAAATTGAAGCCCGTTTTATTCTAAAGCCTGTGCTCTTAACCACCAACTGTCTGCCATGCCCTAAGCTGTACTGCTATCTCGTCTTCATTACATAAGCCAGAAAGCCTCTGTCCTGAAGGATTCCTCAATAAAAAATGATTTTTTAATCTCAGAAAATGTGTTAATATGATATATGTATATATAAATAACATTCATATTAAAAATTCTTCTGTTCCCTAGCTTGCATTTCAGCTTTTTGTAAAATACATTATAACATTGTGATTGGATTAATCACAGCTTCTCCCTTATATAACATGATGTTATTTTATATATATATACACACACACACACACACACATATATATGTGTGAATACATTAGGGTAATGATATTCTATTTTTTACCTATTTCTAGTATGGTAGGTTTTTATGGAAAAATTAATTTGCAAAAAAAAAAAGCTATTCTCTAAAATACTATTTACTGTTACAGGATTTCTAAATCTGAAAGAAAGTGAAAAAGTATCATATACAAAGAAATGTAGTTTTCCTTATCAACTATTTTGATATAGTCCAAAAGTATGCCAAATTTAATTACAATATATTATTATTGTACTCATTTAAGTTCTGTGTTCAGGTACTTTTACCAATATTAATTTGCTTATAGCTAATCAACCTGTTTTTATATTTTAAATTTTTCTAAGTTATTTTACATTTGTTATTTTTGGAGCATCAAAAATTATCCTGTGAGATAATCAAGGTATACACAACTTTTAATAAGGGTCTACTGAATTCCTTTTTCAAATTTCTAATTTTTTCCTCCCCTTTTATCATAACTGGTTCTAATGAAGGTTTGATTCTTTCATGTTAAGAGCTATTTTTCTCTTTTGCAAAAAGTTTGATTTGCTGGAAGTTCTTTAAATACCATCTTTAAGTAAAATTAAGCAATAAATATTATGATTGTAAAATATTTTCCTCATTTATTGATGAATATGAAAAAGTTTTCTGCATTTTAGTAACATGAAGACATTATGTTCCTCATTAAGAAAATATGATGTTAAATATAAATTATTAGTTTTTAAAAGGTAGAATTGGGGAACATAATAAATAATTAAGAGAAAGTAGAATGTAATGGGAATGTCTTTAACCCAATAACTGGTAAAGCAGTTCTCTTACTTAAGTAGAAATAAAAAATTTGGCAAATTTATTACTGTCATCACTCCAAGTCACAGTGAACATTTTATAGAGTAGCCAGTTTAGGTTCTTTGTATCTGGTATCATGAAATTCACTGAACTGTTTTGTCAGGTGCTGTCAAGTCAACCCACCATTGTTGTAGAGAATCAGACTAAATCATTTTGGCATGAGCCTTCCAGAAATAAGATACCCAAGATGAAGAGTTTAATGAAATTTAGTATTTGGCTTCAATTTCTTGTCAGACTGTCAAATATATATTTCATTCATTCAAAAATTTGAGTAAATCAGTTGAAATACCTGACCCTATGCTTTATTGAAAACTTGTTTCAAATATTATTGCCCAATATAAATGATATTTGGAATTTATTTGGGTGTTTTTTAAGGTATAGGATTCTTCATTGAACATTTCAAATAATAAAACTTGAAAGTACATAGTCATTTAATAAAGAGAGAGAAGTATATTTTACTACAATTAAAGTTTTCCATTATAGGCTCAGTGCAGTGGCTCACACCTGTAATCTCAGCACTTTGGGAGGCCAAGGCAGATGAATCACTTGAGGTCAGGAGTTCGAGACCAGCCTGGCCAACCAAAATACTGAAACCCCATCTCTACTAAAAATGTAAAAATTAGCTGGGCATGGTGGCAGGCGCCTGTAATCCCAGCTACTTGGGAGGCTGAGGCAGGAGAATCCCTTAAACCCAGGAGGTGGAGGTTACAGTGAGCCAAGATCGTGCCACTGCACTCCAGCCTGGGCAACAGGGCGAGACTCTGTCTCAAAAAAATAATCAATTTTGATTGAACTATCTTTGTTTCCAAAGGCTATTAAAAGCCAAGTTATATTTAATTATGTTTCTTAAGTCTTTAATTAATGAAATGTTTATTAATTTTCTGAATAATTATATGAATGAAAAAACCTTATCTTTCTGATCAATAGTTATTTAAAAGGCAATATTATAGTGTAGACTTAAATGCCTCAAACTTTTCACTTACATATTTTGATACAGGGGCTTTTTTGTTGATATTTCTGCCAAATACATAAGAAATATTTTCCCAACTTGTACCGTAGCTATGGTGTAGCATTGAAAAAGACTGTAACAAAAAGCTTCTTGGGCCGGGCGCGGTGGCTCAAGCCTGTAATCCCAGCACTTTGGGAGGCCGAGCTGGGTGGATCACGAGGTCAGGAGATCGAGACCATCCTGGCTAACACGGTGAAACCCCATCTCTACTAAAAAATACAAAAAACTAGCCGGGCGAGGTGGTGGGCGCCTGTAGTCCCAGCTACTCAGGAGGCTGAGGCAGGAGAATGGCGTGAACCCAGGAGGCGGAGCTTGCAGTGAGCCGAGATCCGGCCACTGCACTCCAGCCTGGGCGACAGAGCGAGACTCCGTCTCAAAAAAAAAAAAAAAGCTTCTTGGTGCAATTAAAGGTCACTTGTACATATTGTAATAGGCTACTCATTTACAAGATCTTTGTGAAGGGTCAGTGCTATAGCATGAAATGGATTGCCCTTGTTGGTTCTGTAAATAAATGGATCAACTTATCTTGTAGTCAGTAGGCAAAGGAAAAGGCTAGCACACAGTAGCTTATTAATATTTTTACAAACAAATTGCTAAAACGTTGACCAAAACCAAATGCAATAGGACTATATCCTTGACATGAATAATAATAGAAAATTATTAAAATACATAATTACAGCTTTTAAGGGAAAATTGATTACACGTATATATACATGTATGTACTTTTTTCTTTAACATATGAACCATATTTAAGTGTAGCAAAACACAACACAGTGATAGTGTTCAACTCTCCTTTACCATAAAACTAGCATGTTTCAAAACAGTTGGGGAAGTATACAGTATATCTTTTCTGTATTGAGATTCAAAATTTGTCATGCATAAGTATGAAAAAGGAATCCAACTAGATGTGATTCATTTTAGTTATATTTCATAGCCTTTTCAGTAGTCTTAGAAAAAAATGGTGGTTCAGATAAAGTGTTAGTGATGATCTATTCTGAATGAATTAGTAATGATCTGTACTAAATACAAAGAAAATATTTTCTTTTAACTGTTTTAATACACTTAGATTTTGCATGTTATGTATGTATATTTGTGAGATACAAGTCATTGTTTAATCTCAAATTTTTAAAATATAATGAAATATATTTGTTCAACACTTCCTAGATTCTTCCCTCTATACTTGCATATTCAGACACAGCAACTCCCCGCCCACACACACACACCCTTAATATTTTTTTATTGCTGTGTACTATTAAAAAAATGAAATTTCTAGTCAATCTCAAACAATACCTTATAGGATTAACAAAAGTAATTTAACAGTGGGTTTGAATCAATAATCAAATAATGATAAATTAACCTTTAAAAACCTGCAGGACTGATTGGTCTATAAAAATACTAAGGCCAAAAGCCAATCATGAAAAAAGTAGCCAAGAAGAGCGCTATTTCAGGTAATCTTTTTTGCTTTTTATTTAGCTCTTGAATATCCATTCTGTACTGTTTTGTTTGTTTTGTTTTGCCATACTTTAGTACATGGAAAACATCGTGCATTTCTTTTATAAAGTATCAAACTTTGAGAAATGTTGTTCTTTTAGAGCATAGATGTTATGAACGTAGGTATTTTTATTCATCATTGTATCTCCTTTTCCTAGTTCATTGCCTGATCATATAGGTGCTCGTCAAATATTGCATGAATGGATAAATGAATGAATGTCCTCTTGATATTGCTCAAAACATATAAAAGGGTGTGACCATTAAAAAATTCATTTCAGTTATATGGAATAGTTTGATAGTGTGAATACAGTTTTCTGTAGATGCTTAATATACTTGTAAGGTTTTACATAAGTAAAATAACCTTCAAAAAATATCAGCTAATAATACAATGAGCTGTTATTGTTGAAAACAGTTCATGAGACTTACGAGTTACAGATGAAATAATTATGTAAAATGGAATTTTAACACATTTTGCATATTCTACACTTTTATTTAAATACACATTATCAGTAAAGTAACTGATATCACTTCCATAACAGAATCTAGGACTAATCCTTATTGAAAAATCATCCCATTGATCTCTTTATTATACACTCGAAGCTGACCAAATTCCAGTCTAGTTCTTCAGTTTGGCTTCTTCAGAATTTCCTCCTGAGAAACCATTCTGATCCAAACAGAAATTTAAATTAAGGCCAACTATATTTAGGAGAAAAGCTGTAAATTTACAGTGTGTGATTTATAACTGAATGCATTTCATTAAGATATGTTATTGACTTAATGTGTAATTCCGTCAAAAACAAAAAAGTACATGTAAAGATATTTTGGAAATGTTATCTACTCTTAGTAGTACTATAGACATGAGCAATTAATTTGGCATTCAATTATTATAACATTCCAATCATTTTATTGGAAAGGTTATTAAGCTTTTGTCCATGTAAAAGTGGGTAAGTAAAGGGCAATATTAAAGCAACTATGCCCATGTTGCAATAGAACATGTACTTAGCAAACTATGGTCCATGGGGCAAATCCAGCTCCATGAGTTTTTTTTTTAATACATTTTATTGTAACAGCCATTCCTATCATTTTGTATATGGCTGTTTTCACAGTGCATCACTAAGTTGAGATCTTATGGCCTGCGAAGCCAAAAATATTTTCTGTCTCGTCATTCACAAAGAAAATGTTCTGTGAAGAAGAACCCCTACTTTAAAGAGCCACATACTTTACAGAAAATTTACTGAGAGAGTTGTCAATTTGGTGATAATGATTTATACTCTTAAAATTAAGCTTTATTTGAAAAATAACAAACACATACAATCATTTGCTGTGTAATTTGCACTTGTAGAATTTAATGCGATGTCTTTCAGAAAATACCTAGATTTTTCAAACAGTCTGCGTTAATGTCTGTCCGAGAAAATACCTAGATTTCATAAAAGGTTAAAATTGGAAGGGAGCTTAAAGTGCTTCAAAGCCAGCTTCTCATTGTGTGCACATATTTTCTCATCCAGCCTCTCTGTAATCATGTGGAACTCACTTTCTTAGAGGCACCTCATTTCAGACTCTACCAGATTCTTTCAAATGCTAAAGCGACCTCTTAACCATTAGTACTAATTCAGTTTTCTGAAGCCACAGATAAATTGCTATTTTCGATATAATGTTACTGGATTGATAATAAATACCTAATATATGAGAAACAATTGTAATGTATAAATATATATTAGTGTTCCTTTGATTTATATTTCTTTTATAAAACATTATAAATTTAATTAACCGTTTTATGATGTTTATTATACATTTAACTTAGAACCTTAAGCGCAACATCCTTTAAAGAAACCTTTTTTAAAATAAAGCATTAACTAGAAATGTTAAAAGTTTTGAATTCTGAAATTAAAATGCTTTATTAATTGTAGCTTCATACAATTTAAATATTAAAATTCAGTGTTTTCATTTGTAGCATGTTTGAATACACAAACGACTTCAGATTATTAAAAGTTATAAAATCAACTTTAAATGTGATATTGTTGAGTTTTTTGTTATAATCTACTTAAGATTTTTTTACTATACAGTAAATTAATCAAAATATAACATTAAACTTTTAATAACTGAATATTGAGAGGCATAAGGATACATTTCTATATTGGGCATAAGGATATTTTGATTTTATTAGCAGAAGTATATGCAAAAAGTTTAACTGTTCATTAGCCACACTATCCAGTGTCTTATAATTGATAGTCAAAATAGTAAGTTTAAGTGGGTGCTATGAAGTCTTGCTTGCTTATATTCATTTTTTTAATGTAGGAATTTCTTAGACAAGTAAACAAGATCTTACTGAAGTTTAAAATGTGAATATATTATTAAAAGTAATGTTGGTCCTGGTAAGATTATTTTTAAGCTATAGGATGCTGTAGTTGGAATATTTTGGCATTTTGGTTAGGAAATTTAAACACGAGGACATTTTTACTTAGTAATTGCTTTTATTTAAGTTAATGTAAGTTATTATATTTTAAAATAATTATATAAACACCAATGTCCTTGCCATTTGAAAATTATGTAAAACAAAACTTCTTTTCAAAGGTGTTTATAATGTAGAATAGAATAGAAGATTGCATGAAATCACACAAAGAACTCAACGTACTGTTTTCAGCCTAATAAAAATGTTGTAAAAATACTTGTAAGCTTGAAAATCACACTAGCTATTCTTGTTTCAAATTCTGTTTAATATATTGTTCTGTATGATTTTATAATAAACAGATTACTCCTTGAACAGGAATTAAGAATAAAGCTGCCAGGAAGGGGTTTTGTTGTCAGAGTAGTTCCCGCCTCATGTTTTGTAAGAGATTTCATGGTCCCATTGTAAAGAGTAGATGATTTAAAACGTGTTCCCAAGATAAACTTTCCCATTGTCATTAATGAGGATGGATAATACTGAGTGACAAGTGCATTAGGAATGACACAGAAAGAGCTGTTAGATTTGTCAGAGCGTATCACTTCAGGCATTGACACTTGCGGACATTCTTTTTGTGGATATTTGGTTGGGGGGGGGGGAGTCTGATTTAAAGATACCAAAGTTTGTGTTCGCTAATAGAATAATGTATTTTACAATGTATAAGTATATATTTTTCAGTGTTTAGGAAATATTTGGAAAGTTATTTAGATTAGGTTCTTCCACATTTTAAGTTCATGCTTTTATTATATCCTGATTTCTTCCTGAGAAAGTCATCAAACTGTAAGACATTTGAATATTAAAGTGGTCCCATAAAACTAAATTCTTCTTCTAAAAAGTCTTATCTCTGGAAATATCTAGCTGAAGGAAAGATACTAAAAATTATACAAATTTTAAAAAAACATTTTGCTATCCTCTGTATCTAAAAGGGTACTCCTTACTATACATCACCTTGAGAATAAAGGTTTTGAAATAAGAAAATACATATCATTTTATTGTCTCTTTGAAAATACATTACAGAAACATGTTTTAAATATTAATCAATGAACAATTAATAATGTATGACTTTTCTGGTATGTAAAGTATTTCCAAACTGTAGTATGCATCTCAATTTCGATTTTGAACATGCAATTGGTCACTTTTTCGCCTTGATTCATCTTTCGTGCTGCCAACCAAATTTTGTCTCTGTATACCTTTTTGACACTAATAATGACTGAGTCTGTTCATTTGAGTTCAAGATTTCCCAAGCGGCAGTTTGGAGCTGGGATAAACTATCTATCATGATTGCATACCACTAATCTGTCTCAACCAAACCACCCTGTGACTGAAATTATACTTGACAGTTTACCTCTTCTTGATGAGCCTGAGGTGAACATAGCTACAGACCATCCCTGGGAGGACATGGCAACTACTCCATATGCTAGGGAGGATCCTTTTATTTGTGACACAAGACTTAAACTATGCCTGTAGCAGAAGGGAGATCTCTCTCTCTCTCTCTTGCTCTCTGTCTTGCTCTCTCTAATATTTTTAATTTTCAGTAGTATTACTTCTGTACTATAAAACTTTTCACACAGATATGTTTGGTAAATACTTTCTACCATTACAAATACCTCCTCTAGGTTAGCTTCACCGTGTGTTTAAAAACTATAAAGTCATTTTTCAAAGTATTTATGCTTTCTAAAATATTCTATTATTGATACACCATAATCATCAAATATCAAAAATTCTTATTAATATTTGACTCTTACCAGTAATTGACCAGTTCTCGAAACGTCTCAATAAATTTTTATATTATAAAAATGTTTAATCCTCTGTCTTCCTTTTTTTTTTTTTTTTTTTTTTTTTTTTTAAAGACAGAGTCTCACTCTGTGTGACCCAGGCTGGAGTTCAGTGGCACAATCATGGCTCACTGCATCCTCAACCTTCCAGACTAAATTGATCCTCCCACCTCAGCCTCCCAAGTAGCTGGGACTACAGGCATGTGTCACCATGCCCAGCTGATTTTTCTATTTTTTGTAGAGACAGGATTTCACTATGTTGCCCAGGCTGGTCTTGAACTCCTGGGCTCAAGCAGAGCACCTGCCTAGGCCTCTCAAAGTGCTGGGATTACAGGTGTGAGCCAACGCGCCCAGCTTAATTCTCTCATTTTAACATAAAATATTTTTCAAAATAAGTTTCTATTTTTTTTTTTTTTTTTGATACAGAGTCTCACTCTGTACCCCAGGCTGGAGTACAGTGATACGATCTAGGCTTACTGCAACCTCTGCCTCCTGGGTTCGAGTGATTCTCATGCCTCAGCCTCCCGAGTAGCTGGGATTACAGGAGTGGGCCACCACACCCGGCTAATTTTTGTGTTTTTAGTAGAGACAGTGTTACACCATGTTAAACAGGCTGGTCTTAAACTCCTGACCTCAGGTGATCCTCCCACCTCAGCTTCAAAAAGTTCTGGGATTACAGGCATGAGCTACCACACCCGGCCTTCAAATTGTTTAAAGATTTTTAAAAATAGATTTGAAGAGAATAATAAATTGAACACTATAGCAGAAAACATTTTAATTGTTTTGATAAAGATTCTTTATGTAGTCTGGGTGCAGTGGCTCACACCTGTAATCCCAACACTTTGGGAGGCCAAGGAAGGTGGATCACGAGATCAGGAGATTGAGACCATTCTGGCCAACATGGTGAAACCCTGTCTCTACTAAAAATAGGAAAATTAGCCGAGCGTGGTGGTGTGCACCTACAGTCCCAGCTACTCAGGAGGCTGAGGCAGGAGAATCACTTGAACCCGGGAGGCAGAGATTGCAGTGAGCCAAGATCACACCACTGTACTCCAGCCTGGACACCAGAGTGAGATTCTGTCTCAAAAAAAAAAGTTTCCTTACGTAGACTTAATTACCATTTTTACTGTCACCGTGTAAAGTCTAGAGAAAAATGGCTACCTAAGAAAATGAACTTATTTACTCTTTACTGCCTTTCATCTTTTTTGTGAAAATATCTTTCTTTTGGAATTAGGAAATATCAGCATTTTGAGATGATGGACAAAGAGTGATTAAAGGACTTACTAATGCCCTGAAAATAAGAATAATCTGAAGTAATTTTCAAAAATGTATTAATATGTGGAGGATTTAATAGTAAGGCTAGTTTTTACAGCCAGCATGGAGGACCAAGTGAACAACAGACAAATTGTAAAAGATTGAGGTTATTTAAACAAAGGCTTTGGGTAAACAAAGTCTTTGGGATATTAAAATGCTTTCTCATAGACCACGTATAGCTAAGTTTATTATAAAATGCAGTCTATTTTCATTTGTCCTGGATTGTTGAAATGTGATCCTACCTGAAGATGTTTAGATGGCCTGAAAAGGTTGGCCCATAGAGTCTATTATGTCATTGGAGCAAGCACTTAATAAGTTTATTTCTCATTATCCATTAAGTTTATTATTCCCTTGGAAAGATTCCTTTTAGTATAGGGAGTATTTTCTATAATCTTACGAAGCAGTAGTCTAATCACTAATGCATTCTACACAAAGTTTTCTAAAGCACCTAATGTCAAATAACCATCAACTTTATCTTAGAAGTTCATGGAAATTAATCTCCTGACATCACAGAAGTGATTACTTAGTATAGTGAGTGAAACAGTCTTATATTTTTGGATGTAACATAATTTATTTTTAACAAGCTTAATCTGTGTTAATTTTATTATTTTTCTACATTATTTGTATTTTAACTAATAGTTAGCAGTGAGCCATGTAAGATTTCGGTAACACCATTTAAAATAAGTATCCTGAAGAAAACTGTCAAATAAAGTTTATATAATTCCACATTTTTAAAACTTCAACTATAAAACTTCTACCAGTAAACTGCATAATATAATCTAGTGACATGTATTTCTGAATAAGAGGGAGTACTATGAAAGTAACTTAGTAAACTATTTATATATATTCTTTATACCAAAAGCAGTTAAAATGTCTAACTTAAACACTCATGCTAGGCAGACTGAATTTTGTGCTAAATTTTAACTTAGGCAGTAAAATCTATGATCCATTTATCTTATCATACTCTGTTACTCCTCCCATCTAATTATCTGATCATTACGTGTACTTTTTTATTGTAAGATGCATCTGCATCATTTTTAAAATAAAATTGCTCCCATTTTTCCCACAAGCATTTATTTTCTAATTAGAAGAATTCGTATAACATTGCTGTATAGTAAATATTCAAAAATATTTAAATGGTAAATATTGAATAGAGATGATCCAAAAAAGTAATTGCTTCATTTGGAAAGCGAAATTTATTTTAAACTTAGAAAACAAGCAAATTAAAATGATGTTTTGTATAGTATTTAAATACTTATGCCTTTTGATTTTGGTTTTAATATGTTTCTTTTCAACACTCTTTTTAATATACATATATGCCCAAGCATGGTACATTATGAATTTATTTTTTTAAGTAACAAAAAATAATTATCCTGAAAAATGCCTTAACACTATCACATAGGCAAAATTATTGTATTCCTCAGACTACTTTTTTACTCTACTCCTGTGACAGATTAACACTATTTTTAATAAAATGATTGGCAACACTCAAGTCACTTGTTTCATACATCACAAAGGAATAATTATTTTCCAGTAATGTGCTATAATTCTTTTTTTTCTTTTTTCTTTTTTTTCCAAGAGACAAGGGCTGGCTATGTTGCCCAGACTGGACTCAAACTCCTGGGCTCAAGCAATCCTCCTGCCTCAGCCTCCTGAGTAGCTGAAACTGTAGGTGTTTACCACCACACCTAGCTGTGATTCTTTGCTTTGCTTTAGATATCAGAATGAAATTTCCATTGGTACTGTGTGTGTGTGTGTGTGTGTGTGTGTGTGTGTGTGTGTGTGTGTAAGAACCCAATAGAAAAATTTAAAATCTGGAAGTTTTTTTTTGTTTTTTTTTTTTGAGACAGAGTCTTGCTCTGTTGCCCAGGCTGGAGTGCAGTGGCGTGATCTCCGCTCACTAGAAGCTCCACCTCCCGGGTTCACGCTATTCTGCTGCCTCAGCCTCCCGAGTAGCTGGGACTACAGGTGCCTACCACCACGCCCAACTAATATTTTTATATTTTTAGTAGAGACGGGGTTTCACTGTGTTAGCCAGGATGGTCTCGATCTGCTGACCTCGTGATCTGCCCGCCTCGGCCTCCCAAAGTGCTGGGACTACAGGCGTGAGCCACCACGCCTGACCGAAATCTGTCAGATTTTTAATTTCCTGACCTAGGATGAAGGTTTTTCTTATTCTGATATAATATATATACTGAGTCAGTTGAACTTACAAGGACTAATTATGTGAGGGTGAGATCAACCATAGATGTTTATTAACTTATTTAGTAAATATTTATGAAGGTATTTTAGGTAACTTTTTAATTTAGTCCAATGCTTTTTATTAAAATACATGTCCTTAATATCTGGCCTCTGCCTGCCTCCCCAGCCTCACCTCTTGTCTCAAACTTCGACTTGCAGCTTCACTCTCACTTTCTCAAACTCAATGGCCCATGCTTCTGTCACTTCCATGTCTTTTTATTTATTTTATTTTTATTTTTATTTTTATTTTGAGATGGAGTCTCACTCTGTCACCAGGCTGGAGTGCAGTGGCATGATCTGGGCTCACTGCAACCTCTGGCTTCCAGGTTCAAGCAATTCTCCTGCCTCAGCCTCCTGAGTAACTGGGACTACAGGCAGGTGCCATCACGCCCAGCTACTTTAGTAGAGACAGGGTTTCACCATGTTGGCCAGAATGGTCTCAGTCTCCTAACCTTGTCCTCCCGCCTCAGCCTCCCAAAGTGCTGGGATTACAGGTGTGAGCCACCACGCCTAGCCCACATCTTTTGTAAATGCCAAAAATGCTCTCCCCTTTTCTGCAATAGATCAATCTTGCTCTTCATGTAGTCCTCCACTTAGATGTCACTTCCTTTAAAATGATTTTTCTGATTCTTCATGACTAGGTTAGATAGCCTACCTCTGTGCTCCCAGAGTAATTCGTAAGTTATTGTCGCAACTCCAACAATATTTTAATTTCCTGTTTCCTTGATGTCTGTCTTCACCGTATTGTAAACTAGTGTCAGAAACTGTCTTTTTCTTCCTCATTGATTCACCCACAGCACCTTACACAGGATTTAGCACACAATAGATGTGTATTAAACATATGTGGAATGAGTGGAAAACTAATGTTTAACTCTGCTAAATACCTGACTGCATGTTTAATTAGCTCTCTATATGGTCTAGGTTGTCTGTTCTGTGGAGAAGGGTATTAGTAATCAGTCCTCCAAACCCAAACTAAACTGTTTAGATTTTCCCTAATTACCAAACTATATAGTGTCTTTAAGGATTTATGCTTTCTACTTGGGATACTCCATATCAACCTGGAATTGTTTTTAAAATTACTTTAACATCTAACTCAGTCTTTCCTTCCTAGTGAAGATCTTGCTAGCTCCTCCTTCACACCATTCATCCTTCCCTGCCAATATACTGACTTCCTTCTAAATCTTTGGCATATGCAAAACTCAACTTTTTAATGATGAGTTTGTTGCTTGATGCATTAAAACCCTATCAAATAATTTTGATTCAAATTTAAATGCATTTTTTAGCTACTCTATATTATCTCTTCCTCTTGCCTCTATAGACATATGGTAGTGATTCGGTATGGATACCTATCAGGATGACTAATTAAGGCCAAACCATCTGAGCATTTAAAATGTATCCTTCAAATAGAGGGGAGGTGCCAAGTTGATAACATCTTAATAACATTGGATAGTGATATCCCATGAGCTTACATATTCATTGTTCCTAGTCAATTGACGTTTATATCTATTATCACTTGACTGAAACATGATTTATTGTTTTATGATCATTTGAATCACTGTTTAAAATTCAGTTTGCAGAGTGTTGTGTTGTGTCCCTGCCATTTTTTACCATTCCTTTAGAAGATTTGCAGCCACTCTGCTATTTAGGGAAGATGGTTTCTCCTTCTAACTGTTACATAATAAACCTCATTGTTTTCCAAATAGGAGACTCCTTCTTTCTGTAAGAGTAATAATTTTATGCTAGGGACATCAAAGATGAGGACGAAAATGTCACATTGTGATTCTGTCTCCATGACATTCCGCAATAATACAAAGTGAAAATTTCAAGCTAAGGGAGCCTTTGCTTTGTCCACAGTGTCAAAAGTCATGTGTCTCAGATTTTGTTCTCTAAATTGGGTATTAAAATAACCATTTTTATATTTTTTTAGAAAAGTATAATTATATCTTAAAATTTTATTTATAAAATATTTCCCCAAGTCATTATTTTTAATAAGATTTTTTCCTAATCAAGAAATAGGAATTATAGTTCCTACTTTTGATTTACTGTTAGCTATTTTAGTTAGAGATTTATTGCCTTAATCTATATGTAATGTAATATGTTTATCACTTAGGAAACAAAACAAACATGAGTTAGTAATTTTGTATAATGCTATAATTATATCATTCATCAGAATAATTATATAAAAGTAAATAAAGGTAAGGGTAAGATAATACCTAATTTAGGATGTCTTTCAACTGTATGGTGCTCATAATTAAAGATTTCAGATAGAAACTAAAGGGCCTTAGTTCCCTTTCACATCAGCCTAATTTTCAAAATAAAACCATAAAATCATAAAATGGTTTCTTTATGTACACATTTATACACTGAATAACAACTATCCACTTAGAAGTTTTTTGGACCCCCAAAAAATTGTTAAATTGTTAATGTGTCTTTACACTAGAGCACAAAACTTAAAAGATGAATTTTGTAGCTCATTTGACATGGCAAGCTTGAGAACAAAAATGATTTAACTAGCCTAGTGCCATTAGAAAGTATTTAAGGTTTGCAATGGAAAGTATGTGATTATTTCATGTTACTTAAACCATTGAAAGAAAATATCGCACATTATCAGTCATTAAAAGTAAACATCTTGCATTATACATAATCTCAGAAATGTAAGACGTTATAGATAAACAGCTTACTAAATTGAGACATAAGTAAGATTTTATGTCTTTATAAACAAGGTATTTTTTCACTTTCCTACTTTTTTCCAGTTGGACTAAAAGGTGTAAAACAAAAACCTCACCTAGCCTAGCCTAGCATCTAATAGCCCTCACAGACACATATGAATATTTAGATGCAGACTAAACACAGATACCAAAACATGTATCCTCACAACAACCTTTCTAATGGCACATTGAGCAACCTGGTGAGTAAAGACTGCAGCATCTCAAGGTAGAAAATAAGCAACAAGACTTATTTGCCAAGTGACTGTGAAAACCACTTTTCATGCCTGACTGCTACATACAGAATTCTGTGAACCTCTGAAGTAGCCATGTGACTTAAGGTTTAGCTGCTAGCAGCTAAAATAGGTCATCAAGCTCCAGGTCTGTTACAGTCTTACAGTTCTGTCATTCCCATCAAGAACTTTGTGGTGTAGGAACTGGCTTTTGGCTGCTTAATGTTTGTTTTTGTTTTTCTGGGGGGAACTTAGAAGGTCGATGAGGGGGCTGGGGCAGCAAGGCTGATGACTAAATAGTCTACTCTTCAACGCTGATTTCTAATAGGGGTAGGAAAACCTCTGGATACTCCCTGTAAGGACACTCCCTTACTTTTACCAGCTTACCATCTGAACCCAGTTTTAAGTGATTTATGACAATGGAAGCAGCATGACTGCACTCTATACTGAGTATTATTATTATATGATTCAGTAAATGTCTTCTCTGTTGCAGAAGTTTGTAAGAACTGTTCAAATTGTTTTGTTTATTGAAGTACTGATTATTACTTTTTTAAAAAATGGAGCAGTCATTTAGGACTTAGAAGTCTTTTCTTATGAGGTGATTTTGTTATAATGGCATTTCTTAGAGATGATATTTATTCTAGTGCTGTGAAAAACCTGTATAACTTTTTAGATATGATTTGTATTGAGCATATGTGAATTGCAAGTAGTAATTCCAGCGAGCACGGTGGCTCACACCTGTAATCCTGGCACTTTGGGAGGCTAAGGCATGGGCGGATGGCTTGAGCCCAGGAATTTGAGACTAGTCTGGGCAACATGGCAAAACCCCGTCTCTACAAAAAATACAAAAATTAGCTGGGCATGGTGTTGGGCACCTATAGTCCCAGCTACTCAGGAGCCTGAGGTAGGATCACCTGAGCCCAGGAGGTCAAAACTATGGTGAGCCGTGATTGTGCCACTGCACTCCAGCCTGGGCGACAGAGCAAGACTCCGTCTCAAAAAAAAATTAAAAATAAAAATAAAATAATAAAATAATCTTTTTAAAAAGAAAATCATAATTCAGTAAAACAGTTATCACATACACAGTTCATCCAAATGACTTCCATATAAGTTGATGATATTCTAAGTTTAAGGATGGAATTGTAAAACCTGGAAATTAATAAAACTATAAAGGGATGACAGTAGTTTTTGGTTTTTGGTGGATTTTTTTGTTTTTGTCTTTGTTTTTTTTTGAGATGGAGCCTCCCTCTGTCACCCAGGCTGGAGTGCAGTGGCATGATCTCGGCTTACTGCAGCCTCGCCTCCTGGGTTCAAGCGATTCTCCAGCCTCAGCCCCCCAAGTAGCTGGGACTACAGGCGTGCACCACCATGTCTGGCTAATTTTTGTATTTTTAGTAGAGATGGGGTTTCGCCATGTTGGCCAGGCTGATCTCAAACTCCTGACCTCAGTCGATCCACCCACCTCAGGCTCCCAAACTGCTGGGATTACAGGCGTGAGCCATTGGTGGGTTGTTTTTTGTTTGTTTGTTTGTTTTTGAGATAGTGTCTTGCTCTGTCACCCAGGCTGGAGTACAGTGGTATGATCATAGCTCACTGCAGCCTCAAATTCCTGGGCTCTAAATGATTCTCCTGCCTTGTCCTCCCAAGTAACTATGACTACAGACATGTGCCACCACATCCTGTTAATTTTATTTTTTGTAGAGATGGAGTCTCGCTATGTTGCCCACGCTGGTCTTGAACTGCTGGCCTCAAGCAATGCTCCTGCCTCAGCCTCCCAAAATGTTGGGATTACAGGCATGATCTACTGCACCCAGCCTGACAGTAGTTTTTGATGAGATCTCAGTTGCCACAATTTTAGTGCATAAATCATAGTCCCATTATCAGTTATCTATCATAAGCTCCACAATTTTAATTGTCAAAACTTTATATGCTATAGATATGAATTATTTAAAAGAGAAGACCTGGTAATCTATGTTTAAGCATGCTAAATATGTTTGGAATTTCTTCTACACAATATGATGCACTAGTATTTACCTCTTGATTTTTTTGATATCTGATGAAATGCTAGTTAGCTCATGGTTACTCTAACGGAAATAGAGAAGTATTTCTTAGAAGTGCTATTCATTATAATAAAACATTCATTCAAAATATTGCCCATATTAGAGAACTCCTTGCTTATTAAGATATAACTGGGTATTTAAGATTGCCTGGGTCCACAGGAAATGTAATGTGTGGCCATAAAAACAAACCAAATTATGACCTTTGGTGGTATCCTGCATGGAGAATACATCAACAATTCATCCCTCTAATTACAGCATTTGAGAAATTGGGGTCATTGGTGGTGTTTTCTATTGGAAGTGAACAATAGGACAAAATCTGTGTGGAATCTCTTGAAATTTTTATTTAATAGAGCATCTAATAGAATATTATTTCATAAACCTTTCAGAACGTTTTAAACATTGTAAGCATTGTAGAAAATTTTGTTTTATAAAGATTCACACCAGAACATTGGAGACACATTTTTCCCTAACAAAATATGGAAAAGCTTGTTTCCAAATTGGTGTGTTTAATTGCTTGCATGCTCTTGGCAGCTTAATAGAAAAACCTTTAAGTGTGATGCAACCAGTCATCACCATGTCTTCAGTTGACACATTTTGTTAAATAAAAGTTAGAAAATAAGGAAACATGTATTTCCATCTAATTTGAACAGAAGTCTATAGAATATTTGGAAAGCTGTGCTAAAATATTTAATATGGAAAGGAAAGTCTCATTTATAAAACTGTGAAAAGAGTTATCGTTTTAACTTGACCTGCCAACCATTTTTCTTCATTTACCAGGTGTACATTTTAGGATTGGAAGTAAATGGAAATAAAACCCTCTTCCCTACAACGCTGCAGTCTTCATGTAAGGGCTGTTTAAAAAAATGCCAGGGCATGACTTTTCTCTCAAACCTGAAGGCACTCATAAAGTTAAACTTATTCAAAAACAGGATTTCTGAAAGAATTTACATTTAAGAACTGAATTAACGTTATGTCCATATTAGTAAAACAAAACTGAATGTTACCTCTTTGTATAATAGCAGTAGCAATGTCTTCATTAATTCAGGTTTCTAGTACCTAGTTAAAAAAAAAAAAAAAAGCACTTGGATTGTAAAGTGTGTACATGTTTGTACAAAATGTGGCAGTAACAAAGCTTTGGAAATTATGGAAACTAAATGCTTGGTTACCGCTGTAACCCTCTTTTTTCTATTTTATTGCTAATACTACAAAAAGGCAGTCATAGGCCGGGCGCGGTGGCTCAAGCCTGTAATCCCAGCACTTTGGGTGGCCGAGACGGGCGGATCATGAGGTCAGGAGATCAAGACCATCCTGGCTAACACGGTGAAACCCCATCTCTACTAAAAAATACAAAAAACTAGCCGGGCGAGGTGGCGGGCGCCTGTAGTCCCAGCTACTCGGGAGGCTGAGGCAGGAGAATGGCGTAAACCCGGGAGGCGGAGCTTGCAGTGAGCTGAGATCCGGCCACGGCACTCCAGCCTGGGCGGCATAGCGAGACTTCGTCTCAAAAAAAAAAAAAAAAAAAAAAAAAAAGGCAGTCATTTCTCCATCTGGTTTCCTTAGCATATACATTCTTGCACGTAGGAAAAATCATCACTGTCAGAAGTGAAGAGTTAAGGGCAGGACAGGGAAGAGATTGTGACAGATTGAATGGGTGGAATTGTTGCCCCCAAGAGTCATGATAGGGAGTGTAGTATAACAATTAATACATTTAATCTTTTTCAAAAATATATTAAGCATGTACAGTGCCAAAGTGATCATGTAGGCACTGTGAGAAATGCAAATGCTATATATGGTTTCTGTTCTCACTTAACATCTTAGATACTTAATACTGTGGAAGTTATGAAAGAAGTCCCTTCCCTCTAAAAACTCTGTAGTTATACAATCTTTTTCAGGTGTTTATAGGAAGATTTTTCCCCTCTTTAAATAGAAGAAAACAATTACTGTTTACCCAGCATTCAATCTGACAGAAAATCCTGTTGGCTTTGATTTAAAATATATTCATAATTTAAGCAGTTTTTACCACCTCCAGTGCTACCACTCAGTCCAAGCCTACTAACTAGATTTCTTCTTTTAACCCTGACCTCCTTCAGTCTGTTCTCATACAGTAGCCAAGAGGATAGTTCTTTTAAAACATGAGACAGATCATATCATTTCACTGCTCAGACTCTGTTGATTCTTCATCTCACTCAGAAGTCCTTAAGTGGCCACCAAGACCCCATGTGACCTGGCTGCCTTTATTCTCTGATCTCATCTTTTTTTTTTTTTTTTTTTTTTTTTTTTGAGACGGAGTCTCGCTCTGTCACCCAGGCTGGAGTGCAGTGGCCAGATCTCAGCTTACTGCAAGCTCCGCCTCCCGGGTTTACGCCATTCTCCTGCCTCAGCCTCCTGAGTAGCTGGGACTACAGGCACCCACCACCTTGCCCGGCTAGTTTTTTGTATTTTTTTAGTAGAGACGGGGTTTCACTGTGTTCACCAGGATGGTCTCCATCTCCTGACCTCGTGATCCGCCCCTCTTGGCCTCCCAAAGTGCTGGGATTACAGGCTTGAGCCACCGCGCCCCCTGATCTCATCTTTTATTCCTCTCCTACCGTTTGCTCCATTTTAGTCACACTGGCCTCCTTGCTTGAACACAGTAAGCCTCAGGGCCTTTGCTGCCTGTTTCCTTTGCCTGAAATGTTATTCTTTCAGATCTTTTCATAGCTAACTTCCTCAATACCTTCAAATATTTGTTCATATATCACCTTCTTAATGAGAGTTTCCTGACTCTTCTTTTCCGAGTAGCAACCTACCCCCATTCTGCCATTGCCAATCATTCTTAGTCTGCTTCATGTTTTCCCACAGCACTCACCACCTTCTAATATGCTGTATAATTTTCATATCTGTTATGTTCACTTTCCGTCTTCCTGTACTAGGATGTAGGTTTCAGAAGAACAAGGATTTTTGTCCATTCCATTCTGTTTAGAACAGTATCTTACCTATGATAAGGTGCTCAAAAAAAAAGTTAGTATGTCTCAGTTTCTCTCAAATTGTTTCCTCTCTTCTTCCCTAGTTAAATTATATACAAGAATGAATGAATTTGGAAGCTTATACTAGTTGAAATAATATCATTTATTGCTATTATTTAGTAGGTACTAAATGTTAGACACTGTATAGGCACTTTGCTGGTGTTATTTAATCCCCACAGCTAGTTCTCAGAGTCAGATAAAGAGGCTTAGAGAGGTTAAGTCATTGGCCCAAAATCACATATCAAATGAATGGCTAAGCTCCAATTCAAGACTGTAAGAGACTCCAAAGGTCAAGCCCTCTTTGTAGCTTTTGGGTTATGGCCAAGTTTAGCAAGTTTCATTCAATATCAATATTTTTATTTATATTTACATCATTTTTTAAAACCATGTGCCTCCTCACACTTTTTTAAAGTTGATATAAAATTTTCTATTACATGTTTAAATAGTGACAAAGGGTGTAATTTCTGACCTATTGAATACATGCTTTAGTATATTTTCATCCAAATCATGAAGTATAGGCTTAGCTCATTCAATTAGTAGAAAAGGTTTGTAATATAGTCTATTTGGCAATCATTGTCAAATTGATGAGAACAAAGTCCAACTTCATTTTTTAATTCTAATTAAACAGTTTCTAGGACAATCTCCTCACTTTCTGTTGCCATGAGTGTGTCCCATGGTCATCATGAAACAAAATGCAAGTCCCTTTAGTTCATCTGTTTTGCAATTATGGGACTCTCCCTTAGGAGCAATGTACCACACACTAAGGTCCAAGGTGGATAAGAGCTGTGCCTTCTTTTGCCAAGTTCAATTAAATGGGAAAGGAGAACTTGCAGACTGTAGGTACATTTTCAAGTAGATTAATTTTAGGAGAGAATAACTATGGAAACTGAGGATCTCAAAATTGAATTCTTTTGAAACTCCCCATGCCCACATAGCTATTGGAAAGTCTTTGTAAAACCCAAAGGGGATGCATTTTCCAGTTTCAAGACCTCTGCTTTATGTTATGTAGTACATTGAAATTTAGAAAACTCCAAGTTTTTTCATGGTTATAGTAATTTATTATAATCTACAAAAATAGATCTTTAGGTTATGCCAATGTGATTTAAAAAAAAAACAAGAATGGAATTAAATACTTAACATTGATGTAAACTATTTAATTAATAGACTTTTTAAAGAGTTTTTAAAAGGCTTACAGAAAAATTGAAAGGAAAATATGGAGTTCCCATATACCCATCCACTCATTCCTCAGTTTCCCCTATTATTAACATCTTGCATTAGTGTAGAATATTTGTTACAATTGATGAGCCAGAATTGATACGTTATTGTTGACTGAAGTCTGTACTTTATACTAAGATTCACTCTGTTTTGACATTCTGTGGGTCTTGACAAATGTATAATGGCATGTATTCCCATCTCAGTGTCATATGGAATCGTGAAACTTTCCTAAAAATCCCCTGTTCTCTACCTATTCATTCTTCTCTCTTTCTTTCCTCCCTCCCCCAATGTCTGACAGCTGTTGATCTTTTTACTGTTTCAATAAACAATTTTGCCTTTTTCACAATGCCATGGAATTACATAGTTTGTATTTCTTCATATTGGCTTTTTTCCCTTAGCAAGGTGCATTTAAGGCCAGGTACGGTGGCTCATGCCTGTAATCCCAGCACTTTGGGAAGCCAAGGTGGGAGGATCGATTGAGGCCAGGAGTTTGAGACCAGCCTGGACCACAAAATGAGACCCCTGTCTCTACAAAAAATTTTAAAAATTAGCCAGGTGTGGTGGTGTGTGCAGCAGTGGTCCCAGCTACTCAGGAGTCTGAGGTGAGAGGATCACTTGAGCCTTAAAGGTCAAGGTTGCAGAGAACCGTGGTCGCACACCACTGCACTCCAGCCTAGGTGACATATCAAGACACTGTCTCAAAATTAGTAAATAATTATTATTATTTATTGCATGTGTGTGTGTGTGTGTGTTTGTATGCATTTAAGATTCTTCCATGTCTTTCTCTGGCTTGGTAACTCATTTCTTTTAGTGCTAAATAATATTCCATTGTGTGGGTGTACCATAGTTTGTTTATTCATTCACTTACTAAAGAACATCTTGGTTGCTTCCAAGTTTTGGCAATTATGAATAAAGCTACTGATATAAACATCCATGTGCAGGTTTTGTGTGGACATAAGTTTTCAACTCATTGGGTAAATATCAAGGAGTGTAATTGATGGATTGTATAGGAGCATATTTCATTTTGTAAGAAACTGCCAAACTGACTTCCACAGTAGCTATGCCATTTTAAATTCCCACCAGCAGTGAATGAGAGTTCCTGTTGCTCCACATCCTTGTCAGCATTTGGTGTTATCAGTGTTTTGGATTTTAGCCATTTTTCTAAAATGTAGAAAATGAGAGTGGCATCTCATTATTGTTTTAATTTGCAATTTTCTGGACATATGATATGGAACTTCTTTTTGTATGTTTATTTGCCATCCATCTCTCTTCTTTGATGAGTTGTCTATGCACATCTTTTGCCCATTTTTAAATTAAGTTGGCTTTTCTGTTATTGTTGAATTTTAAAAGTTCTTTGTATATTTTATATACTGTTTTTTTGTTGACTGTCTTCATGCAACTATATTCAAGTTCAGTTGACTATATTCATGTACCACATATACCATAATCTATATTCATGCACCACATATACCATAATCAAGACTATACCACATGTCTTGATTATGGTATCTTTATATTGTATCTTGAAGTCAGGCAGTGTATTAGTTTGCTAGTGCAACCACAACAAATACCACATACTTGCTGACTTCAACAATAGAAATTTTATTTTCTTACAGTTCTGGAGGTCAGAAGTCTAAGATCAAGATATCAGCAGGGTTAATCTCTTCTGAGGCTTCTCTGCTTGGCTTATAGGAGACTGTTTCTCCCTGTGTTTTCCCTCTGTGCTTGCACAGGTCTGAGTTTAAATTTCTTTTTCTCATAAGGTCACCAGTCATATTGAATTAGGGCACATCCTAAAGACATCATTTTAACTTAATTCCTCCTCAAAGACCTTATACCCCAATATGGTTACATTATGAGATACTATGCATAAGGGTTTTAACATATGAATTTTGAAGGGAAACGATTCAGCCCAAAACAGGTAGTTTCAGTCTTATGACTTTGTTCTTCAGTATCGTGTTGGCTATTATGGGTCTTTTGCCTTTCCATATAAGCTTTAGAGTCGGTTTGCCAATATCCATAAAATAACTTGCTTGGATTTTTATTTGGATTACATTGAATTTATAGATCAAGTTGGAAAGAACTGAAATCTTGACAGTATTGAGTCTTTCATTTCTAGGGCTGGGTCCCCCTGGAGTTGTGTACTCTCTAATGTCCACCATGAGCTTCTAACAGTTTGTCTTTTACAGTTTAGATTTTGGTACTGGTCCCTGTGGAGAATTTTTTTTTTTTTCTAGGCTTTTACTTGGATAAGTTGTGATTTTCTGTATCTACCTATCATCTCTACAATTGTAGAGGGTTTCCCTGTGACCCCAGTTATCTGATGGATCTAAGATTTGTTGATTTTCCAGTTTGTTCAGCTTTTTGCTTGTGGAGACAGGAATGACAACTTCAAGTTCATTACATGCAGGACTGGAAACCAGAAGTCTCCAACATACTTTTTATTATTGTAACATCATTGTGAAGAAAATTAAGCACTTATTGGTTCCTTATTATACCGAAGGAATTGAATTAGGTATAATACATCTTGAAACTGGCAAGAATCTCATTTTGCTAAAATGATATTTATGAAAATATTTCTGCACTTGCATCATTAGTTTTTGAAACATATATATTTACCCTAGAGCATTGGTTTGCAAAATGCTATGGCCCTAGTGGTTCCACAGAAGATCTTCTGAACTGGTTTGAGTTTTGGATAAGGTTGTAGAGGGGTATAAGCAAGAAGGAACCAAAGGGCAAGGAAGACACTAAGTTCATTATACTCACCCCTGCTTGAATCAGAGCATATGTGTTTTATTTGTTTCATACATATCATTTGAAGTAGCGGTTTGACAATTAAAATATGTTTAAATCCACTGCCCTTGAGTGTTAGCAAATGTTGTATGCAATAGAGAAGGTTGTATTTAATCTTCTAATGTTGTATTCAGTAGGCTGCACAGTAGATGAACCTACATCCTGAAAAGCTTCTTTGCAGAGTTTAGTAATGAAATTGTTAAGGAAGAACTCTAAAGTAGACTTATTTTATTTAATGTAAAGCGATCATGTTGAAATAAAACTATTAGGGACTATAAAAACTCAATTTAAAATATAGTTAATTTATACTGAGGAGCTCAGGTATTCCCAAATTAAGTATTTTTGAGGTATTAATTAGCTTATGTATCAAAAAAGATAAAGTTTGATTGTACCTTTATTAACCTGAGGTTAAGTTTTCTTGGTGAAAGTTATAAATGTCAGTATATCCTGACTCATTAGTAACAGTTGAAATTAACCAACTTGGTAACTTCTATTTTTGTAAAAATTTACACTCACATATTTAGATTTTTTTTTTTTTTTTTTTTTTTTTTTTTTAATTTGACTTTGTATCATGAGGGGAGTTGAGGATAAATCTGAAATAAGATTTCAGGCTTTTCTCCTTCTGAAGTGTATATTCCAGCTGAACAGAGAAAAGCATTTTAAATTCATCTAACAGTCATGTATAATTAGGCTTCGTTCTACATTGTGAATGGGGTTTCTGGAAGGGCAGAAAAAACAGAGTTGGATTTGTTACATGCCCAGGCTTTGCACCATACCATATAGAATTGTTTGTAAACCTGCATACCACAGTAAAGTATACTTAGTCTAAATCAGTTCGAAAAATTAGGCACCTACTATGTATAAAACAAATAAGTAAAACACCATTTTTCCACCAGAAAAGTGAATACAGTTGTAGAAGAGATTAGATAGATGTGCAAAAATCAATACAGGGCAAAATATCGTAAGTGTAATAAAGAAACATAAAATGCTATGAGACTTAAGGAGAGAGATATTACATCTGTTTGAAGGTAAATTAGAAGAAGATTGAAAGGGAAAGTAACATTTTTTGATGATCTGGAAGAACATGAACAGAAGATACATCAGTGAGGAAATGGTTACAGTGCATGTAAAAGAAAACTGATAGGTGCTTGAACAAATAGGGCTTTATATTTTATATTTCTTTTCTTTTTTTTTTTTTTTTTTTTTTTTTTGAGTTGGAATTTCACTCTTATTGCCCAGGCTGGAGTGCAATGGCACGATCTCGGCTCACTGCAACCTCCGCCTCCCGGGTTCAAGCAATTCTCCTGCCTCAGCCTCCCTAGTAGCTGGGATTACTGGTGTCCACCACCACGCCCAGCTAATTTTTGTATTTTTAGTAGAGATGGGGTTTCACCATGTTGGCCAGGCTGGTTTCGAACTCCTGACCTCAGGTGATTCATTCGCCTCAGCCTCCCAAAGTGCTGGGATTACAAGCATGAGCCACCACCTCCATCCTAGGGCTTTATATTTCAAAGAGAACAAGTCTAAAGGTAAGTAGATACTGATGTTGATTCAGTGCTTCTGTAATGTCAGCATCCCATCCAACTATGCAACAGTTTCAGCCAAGCTATTGACAAATATAAGAGAGATTTAAATGAAGAGCTGTACTTGATACTATACTTGATATTTGCCAGGATCTGAATGATGAAAGAGGAGGAAGAATGATAGATTATTCAAGACTGTAAAATTAGTGGCCCATCAATAAGACTCATAGGTGCTTCTTTACATATTTGCCTTCCTCACTAGCTGCTATTGTTAGAAAGGTGCAGAAGCAGTAAGTCTGGTAGCACTACTTTGGTCACACTTCCAGGATGATTACTGTCTTTGCCCCTGCTGAGATCTCACATACATATTCAGAGCTGACTTCAAATCTCACCTGCTCCCTGAGCCTCACCTGACAGTTGCATCATAAATTGATCTTTTTTTGTATTTGTAAAGTTAGCACCTTGGCATTCATTGTTCAGTTCTCTCATTTTTGTACGTTTTGTATGATACTGTATTAGCTCAAGTTGAGTAAGTATAAGAAATACTACCATGCGCCAGGCCTTTTGTGAGGATACAAATATGTATTAACACAACTCCTGCCCATAAAGAGCTCATAGTCTAGTAGAGAAAACTGACATATAAACAACTATAATAGAAATTGACTGGTACAAAAATAGAGTTAGGTTTGAAAATACTGTACAAAGACTAATAATGAGGCAGTTGTTCAGGGAAAGCTACAGAAGGATGATATTTGAGTTGCATCTTGAAAGTCATTTGGACTATAAAATATTTATGTACTCATCACTTTCTATTTATATTACTTATTTTGACACTTATCTTGCCCATTCGACTGTAAGTTTCTTGAGGTCGGAAAGTATATATTCTATGCCTTTATTTCACCCATAGTGCCAAAATATTTCACTGAATCAGTATATTTGGTACTATCCAAATATTTTATTTATATTTACATACATTTATTTCTTATTTTTATTTACCTTCCCTTCTCCTCCCCACAAAGCCCAAGCTTAGCTAGTCACCATTCTTCTTTCTATTTTTGTATCCTATTTTGTTAACATTAGCCATGTAATATATTTTTAGAACAGCTTATTTTACACAGAAATGTGTAGTTTCTTTCTATGCCATATCTTGTAAGTAAGCATTGAGATTTTTGCTATGCAACTCTTTAGGAGCTTTTATGATGTCTTGTGTAAGCTTGACTAAAAATACAAAGCTTGGAGTTTTTTAGTTTTCATATAGCTTTTGAAAAATTTTCAAGTTTATAATTTTTGTACCACTTCAAAGTATGAGGTTTCCATTTTAAAAAATATAATTTAAAAGCTGTGTTAAAACTACCATACTGTTAAAGTTTCAAATTGGCAAATTGAGTGTATTATTTTGAATTTTACTCTAGGACAGATGAAACAGACTCAAGCTCTTCTAAATTTTGTGAAACACCAGTGATATTTTCCTTCATGAACATTTAAATCCATCATCATTTCTGCAGGTTTCAAGGCCATGGGCATTTTAAGATTAATGTTCTAGGTGAATTAAAATTATTTTATGGTCTATTAAGATAATTTGCTAAACATCTATTTAAAAGCCTACTATATAGGGGGTACTAGAGATACAGAAATAAGACATTGTTTCTATTTTAAAGAATTCACAATTTAATAAAGAAGAGATTTCTTGTATCTGTACTATGGGATAAATTCAATTAACTAGATATAAATGTCAAAATTGATGAGCGGTAGAAAAGATCACTTATTAGATACTAAGTAAATGATTATTAAATGAACAATAGGAATCATAGACTTGAACCATAGGAAGGAAACATTACTGAATGAACTTGTTCGGTTCTTTGGTATCACCATGGTTTTGATTATTACAGTGATTGTCAGTAATATTTAATGCATGAGGCTAGGGTATTCTGGCATTCAACAATGCTCTGTGCAGTCCTACCCAATTAAGAACTGCTATGATCCTACACAACTTTGAAGTCTAACTAAAGCTACTACAAATATAAATTGGTATATCACTTCTTCCAGAGTTTATGTTTATATTCAGTGCAGTCCCTATAAAAATCCCAGCATAAATTTTTGCAAATTAAAAAAATGCAAAGGATCAAAAAGATAATCTTTAAATTAAAAAAAAAAAAAAACCAGAATCTCCCTTTGTCACCCAGGCTGAAGTACAGTGGATCAATCTTGGCTCACTGCAGCCTCCACCTTGGGGATTCAAGTGATTCTCCTGTCTCAGCCTCCCAAGTAGCTGAAATTACAGATGTGCGCCACCACCCCTGGCTAATTTTTGTATTCTTACTAGAGATGGGGTTTCACCATGTTGGCCAGGCTGGTCTCAAACTCCTGACCTCGAGTGATCCGCTTATCTCGGCCTTCCAAAGTGCTGGATTAAAGGCATGAGCCACAGCACCCGGCCCCAGAAAATAATCTTTACACATAGCAAAGTTGGAGGACTACCCTATATCAAGATTTGTGGTATTGACACAACGACGGATTGTTGTAACCAAACTGGACAGAAAAGAGCCCAGAAACAGACCCATATGTATATGACCACCTGTGACTTATGCCAAAAATAACACTAGTGCAGATGGGGAATGATGTGCTTTTCAATAAATAGTACTCAGTCAAAACTGGTATCCGTATGATCCATATGAGAAACAAAAGTAAATCTTGACCCCTTCTTCACAGTGTAAACAAAAATCAATTCCAGATGGAGTGCAGTCTGATATGAAAGACAAAACAATAGACTTTTAGAAAGAAACACAGGACACTGTCTTCATGGGGAGTGTCTGGAAAGGAGCTGAAGGCACTTTCAAGGAGCTGCTGATATTCCTGATTTTGATCTTATTAAACAAATTATAAAATAAAACGATTTCAATATATGTACCTATGTAAGCATAAATTGATGCTTAAGACATAATACTGAAAAGCTTTTACAAAAAGTTGTGCAGAAAGTAGCAAAGGAAGTTTACGCCAGGCACAGTGGCTCACGCCTGTAATCCCAGCACTTTGGGAGGCCGAGGGGGTAGATCACGAGGTCAGGAGATCGAGACTATCCTGGCCAACATGGTAAAACCCTGTGTCTACTAAAATATAAAAAATTAGCCGGGCGTATAGCGGGCGCCTGTAATCCCAGCTACTTGGGAGGCTGAGGCAGGGGAATCACGAACCCAGGAGGCAGAGGTTGCAGTGAGCCGAGATCGCGCCATTGCACTCCAGCCTGGCAACAGAGCAAGACTCTGCCTCAAAACAACAACAACAACAACAACAAAATAGCAAAAGAAGTTTAATTGAAAAAAACAATTTTAAGTTACTGAATAATTTACCCAACCTGTGCATTTTTTTTACTATTTCCAATTACATAGTTAATTGAAATGGGTTTCAATGCAGTAGTGCAATTACTTCAAGAGGAGTGTAGTGAATTACCAATTTGTAACAGAAGAGTTGAAACTTAACAGATTTGTTAAGTTAATAATTTGTTAATTTAATAAATTATGAAATGCAGAGACTTTAAGGAATTTTATTAATAAAGTTTATTTTAAAAACATTTCTGGCCGGGTGCAGTGACTCAACGCCTGTAATCCCAGCACTTTGGGAGGCCAGGTGCGTGGATCACGAGATCAGGAGATCGAGACCATCTTGGCTAATATGGTGAAACCCCTTCTCTACTAAAAATACAAAAAATTAGCTGGGCATGGTGGCACATGCCTGTAGTCCCAGCTAGCCGGGAGGCTGAGACAGGAGACTGAGACAGGAAAATTGCTCCATCCCGGGAGGTGGAGGTTGCAGTGAGCCGAGATCACGCCACTACACTCCAGCCTGGATGACAGAGCGAGACTGCTTCTCGAAAAAAAATAATTCTTTCCTATATATGGTTAAATGATTATAGCACATTAATACTTTTATGTGTAAATGTTTTATGTTAAAATTGTCTTTTCTAGGGGTTATCACACAACTTCTCTATAGTCTCTTATAATACAGTTTCCTTTTCTAACCTTCTTGTAGGCTTTATGACTTAGTCAAAATGAAAGCCAAACTCACCTATGAAAAATATATACATTTTATATATTAGTAATCTATTATTTATTTTGTCATGTTAGCCCTAATACAATTAAGGTTGTCACCTTCTTTCTCTAATCAATACCAAGAAAGTCTGGTTTGTTATTATTTATCCTGACACTAATTTTTATCCTAGACTCTACCTGTACCATATTTCTGATTTTTCATGATCTTGTGGAGTTTTTTTTTTATATGAAATAGCTTCTCATCTTAATTATCTTAAATACAAACATATTCACTATAATTAGATTCTAGCATTTGACTATTTTATTAAAACTTCAGATTAAACATGGATAAAGGAAGGAAGTCGTCTGAGAGAGGCAGGTCATGATGTGATTTCCAGCTCACGATTTTGGATTCTGTCCTATGGGTAATTTGGAACCATTAAAGTATTTTATGCAGAGATCGCCAATCAGATTTGTGTTTTAGAAGTATCACTCTGGGCCTGGTACAGTGGCTCACAAGTATAATCCCAGCACTTGGGGAGGCCATGACAGGTGGATTACTTGAGCCCAGGAGTTCAAGACCAGCCTGGGAAACATGGTGAAGCCCCATCTCTACAAAAAATTAGCCAGGCATGGTGATGGACACCTGTGGTCCCAGCTACTTAGGAGGCTCAGGTGGGAGGGTCACTTGAGCTGGGGACGTGGAGGTTGCAGTGAGCTGAGATCATGCCAGTGCACTCCTGCCTGGGCAACAGAGTGAGACCCTGCCTCCAAAAAAAAAAAAAAATCACTCTGGCAGGAGTATGAAAAGAGATTGGAGTCGGGGTGGGGTGGGGTGACAAGACTAGAGGCCAAGAGTTAAGTTAGGAAACTGTTGCAGAAACTAGGTGATCATCATCATCACCATCACCTTCATCATAATGATTAGACATGAGATAAAATCAACTGAGCTTAGTCATTTTGTAAGAGAGAAGGAGGAGTCTAAACTGGCTTCCAAATATCTGATTTGGGTGACTAGATGGGGTCAGTGTCTTTCATTAAAATAGGGACCATAGAAAAAGGTGCAGTTTGAGACATGTAGAATAGGACATACAGGTGGATATAACCTTTGAACATTTGGATGTGTGAAATTTGTTGTAAGGAGAAACATGATCCAAAGATGTGTATTTGGGAATCATTGCTATATAGCTGGTAGTTGAAGACATTAGAACATGTAAGATCAGAAAACATGTTTAGATTCGGAAGAGAAGAAGGCAGAAGAATCATGTGGAGTGGTCTCATGGAAATTGAGAGAAGAGAGAATTTTGAAGGAATAATGAACAATGCCAAATGCATTGAGCAATGAATAGAAAGTCAACAATTGACTCATAGATAGAGAAGTCTATGGCATTTGGCAATATGAGGCTCATAGGTGACCATTGACCAAGAAATTGGAGCATAGGGCTCAAAACCTTAATTACATATAATTGGTTAAAGATTGAATGACTTTTGCAATTTCTTTGACAGTATAAAAAGTGAATGGGAGGTAAGGAAATAGAGACAGCAAATATCAACACTGTTCCAGATTCTTGAGAATGAAAGAAAGGAGAAGGAAAGAGTAATAGAGACGGGTGTGGGATAGATAATTTTTCAGTTATTTTGCTTTTTCCACTTGTCCCTTGATTAAAATATTGCTTTTGGTTTTTTGTTTGTTTGTTTGTTTGTTTTTGAGACCGAGTCTCACTCTGTCACCCAGGCGGGAGTACAGTGGTGCGATCACTCACTGCAAGCTCCGCCTCCTGGGTTCACGCCATTCTCCTGCCTCAGCCTCTCGAGTAGCTGGGACTACAGGCACCCGCCACCACGCCCGGCTAATTTTTGTATTTTTAGTAGAGACGGGGTTTCACCATGTTAGTCTGGATGGTCTCGATCTTCTGACCTCGTGATCCACCCGTTCTCGGCCTCCCAAAGTGCTGGGATTACAGGCATGAGCCACCGCGCCCGGCCTAATGTTGCTTTTGATTGCATTTTCATGAGTTAATGTTAAACTTTGTATTTTTCTGTAATTAATCATTCTACAGTACTTTAGTTAATGGCATAAATTTAAAAGAATCAGGGTTACCCTCAAACCAAATTAAGTATAAATAGTAAATTGTGTTATTTCCTTGAATGCACAGGATTAAAAAAATATTTATGACAGAAATATGTAAAATCACGATTGAATGAAAGGAAGACATTGACAGCGTGTTGGATAAATGTGAGATATCTTAACAAATGATTTTTAAATGAGGCCATCTGTTAAAGCTTGCTGATGCTCTGAGTCTGGAGCAAGAGGTTATTTATGTTTTCACGCAAATCAGGCTTTAACCAAAATACTTTGGAAAAAACAGATGCCTTATAGAAATTCATTATTCCTAAAATAATTACAACCTTCTAAATGTTAACATCCCTTTCTACAAAGAATGGTGTTATGCTAATGCTGTTTATATATATGAATGTGAAATTATTGTATCATTTGCTGTAATGCAAGGGAATGGTTTCTCCTTATCCCCACCTCCATCCTCACCCCTGGGAGATACATGCCTGCTTACCAGGACCAATTTTCTACTTATTTAGCTAAAAATAATTGACCTTTGAAAGTCATAACCCAAGTAGTTGAATTTGAACTAAAATCTAAAGATAAATCTAATCTTTCAGGCATTCTTTCCTCCCACTCTTTTGATCTTTTTGACCCCCACTAAGTCTTACCAGGTATATTGGAGTAGAGGAAATTTCATAATAGAATACAGTACTGTGTCATGTTTCATTAATGTCAAAGATTTCATGTAGTAAATAGAACAAGAAGGTACCATTTTGTATAATATTCAAAATCTATATAGCACATTGCTAAGCAGAGTATACACTCAAGAAATGTAGAATTAGTAATACTATGCTAGAAAAGGAACTTCCAGTATTGCTATTATTTTACTAATATGCATAGTCACTGACCTGTGAAGAGTAAACAGTATGTAGAAGTGCCTAGAGATAGGAAATTATGAGGGTCCCTAACTTTCACATACATATTAGATTAATTTGAGCCTCCATAAAAAGAGAAAAAATTTGTGAGGGCTCAAGGGGGGTAAATGAGGGTACTTCCTGTTTGCAGCTTTTATCATTGGGAGGACAGTAAATTAGATCTAGACTAATATATTTGATTTCTCTAATTTATGGCAATTTGTTAACTTTGTCATTGAGTGGAATGCTAAACAAAATTTCTATGGCATATAAGCACCTTGCACAGGGTTCGCTTTAATTATTTGAGGAGCTTTTAGGCATAGACTATTTAGTATACTGATTAAAGTATGATTAATTATTAATTAGTATCTTGTCCTGCAAGAATGTGTTTAGCTTTAATAGGGTCATCTTTACTTGAAAATAGTGGCAAGCTGGGTGCAGTGGCTCTCGCCTACTCAGTGGTGAGAGGATCACTTGAGGCCAGGAGTGGAAGACCAACCTGGGCAACATAGCAAGACCTCAACTCTAAAAAATTTTTTTAAATTAGCCAGGTATGGTGGTGCACACCTGTAGTCTCATCTACTCCGAAGGCTAAGCTGGAAGGATCACTTGAGTGCAGGAGTTTGGGGGTCAGCAGTGAGGTTCAGTTGTGCCACTGCACTTCATCCTGGGCAACAAAATAAGAACCTGTCTCTAAAAAAAACAAGAAAGAAAGAAGAATGAAAAACATGGCTTACACACTGGGCGGATGTAGTGCATTTCTCCTTCCCAACTCCTCTCTGGGTTGATGCATTTGTCCAAATGGAGGGTGGAAGAAAGACTGAGAATTACATTATGTGAAAGCCCCTGCCCAGCTCCTTGCTTATGATAGGAAGTCTGTGGCCACTGATTTCTCATCTTATGTTCTATGTACTCTATAGTATGGTATAGTGATTTAGAATGAGACTGTGTAGTTCAACAGCCTGAATTTGAAAGTTGACTTTGCCACTTACTGGATGAGTGAGCTCAGCAAATAATGTCTTTTTGCTTCAGTTTTCTCACCTATTAAATAGAGACAATTGGCATCTTTCTCAGAGGATTGTGGTTGTGATGGTGGTGGTTGTTTTTCACTCAGGCAAAGAAGCATTGCTCTGCTAATGGAAACCTGGAGAAGTGCTTATTAGCAGACAATAACTCTGTTCTCTACCATCCTCCATATACCAGGGAAATGGTGGTGGTCTGTGAAATGGAACCAAAATAATATTCCTCTCATAAGGGAAAGAAAAGAAAATAACATGTGTTTTGTATGCATTATCTCACTTAATCTTTAGAATAATTCCTTCAGAATAAATATTATTAGCTGATTTTTTCATGTGAAAGACCTGAGGCTCAAGAGAGTTTCTTCACAAGATCAAATATCTGCTGAATAGCAAAGCCAAAATTCAGTCAGAGGAGTAGCTGACTCGAAAGCCCATCTGTTTCCACCTCATTCTACTAGCTAAATTGCCAGCATTCGGGGCATAGCTGTTTTCCTCCTTTTCTAGATGTGGCAAATTAAGAGAAAACTGTGCCACAATCCAGTCCATCTGCCTCACCTTCCTTCAAGTGAGAGGGAGCACGCACAGTAGAATCTCAAATAATGTTTGGTCACTGACCAAATACTTCTTCTTTTTCCTAAAAAGAAAATGTATATTTTATATCTGTAATATTGTGATGGATTATTTGTACTAAAATGTGAGTTTCTTCTATAGCTTTGTGGAAAAGTAAAATTAGAACTTCATGTATGAGACACAGTTATCCCAATTTAATGTTTATCCTCTTACACTGAATTAGTTTACAAAGTCTGAGTTAATAAAAAAGCACAATTCTGTTAGCTTCCTACCATCATTTTATTTTGATCTTTCTTCTTTATTTAAAGAACATGTTGGCCCTGAAAATCTTGCCTCGGGCCAAAAACAATAAAAGTCTTATCTGGTAATAACTAGTCATTACTAGTAATAGTTGAGGTTTTCTGTACTGAGTACTCAGTTTCATGTGGGGTTTTTTTTCCTTTTTTTTTTTTTTTTTTTTTTTTTTACACCAAAAAAGCAAAGGCAAATCATGTCTTTTCTTATTCAAGGCCTTTTAAAGGTACTTTTTTGGCTCTTTGCCCTACTTGTTAGTTTTCAGTCAGTTTAGAAACGATTTTATACTTCCCCAAATTTCCTACATTAAGACTTCAAAAGTCTTAACATTAAAGAATAGCTCCTTCTGGCATTTCACATAGCTCAGAGTAAGGCAAGTTAGTACAGATAATTTAAATGATACCCAGTCACAGGTACCTTCACTTTCATTGGTTGCGTTTTCAGAATACCTATTTAGTTATGTACCTTATGAATTTAAACATGACTAAAGATGAATTTTTTAATGTGTACATTATGTTTTCTGAGCCTGGAAATTAAGGGAAAAAATGATGAAGCCGTGTTACACAAGTACTCAATTTTTTAAAAAATCTGGGATAGTACTATGCTAATTAATGCTTATTTTATGCAAACTAGACTATATCTGTTAACGGACACATTACTGTCAAGAAAATATTACTTGTCTTAATTATCAGTAATGAAGCAGGGATAAGCTGCTCACTTAGATATAATATATCTAATGACCTTTTCAGTTAGAGGTTGTGATGAAAGGTATCAGTTTCACAAATTATGCTTCATTCAGCTTCTGGCCTTTGTGTAGATTAATGTTTTGTGGATGAGTTTTAAAGTCAGGCATAAATTGTGTTTGGTGTTTAAAATTGATTTAGTGTCTTGCTTTTAGTACATCATTTTCTCATTTATAAAACCTCAGTTTTATCTTCAAGCTTAAATAAATAATCCATGGTAAATTTAGAATTGCCTTACTGCCACTGGTTTTTTTTAACTTTACCAAATAGAATAGTACATATATTTACACTTGTTTAACTAAAGGACATACTTCATGACTGAAGTTTCTTTCTGATTTCTGAATTTAAAACAATAAGCACAATGTTTACAATAACAATTTTTGAACTAGGAATATAAATATTTATCATACCACTTCTCCTAATTAGATATCCCCAGATGACACAAAGCTGGTTATTCATCCCGAAATGACACTTAACAGGTTATTGTGATAGAATTTATGATATCTCTTAACATTAACTTCTTATTGAGTAATAAATATGATATTGTAACATCATTAAAGAACTCATAGATTTGGCCTTATTCACACCAATAGGAGGATTGCCCCCATGTTTTAAGCAACTAAGTAAGAATTTAAGCATTTTATCTATGTAACAGAACAGTGAGACGAAAAGTGGTTTTCAAGTTTTTAAGCTGTGAAACTCTTGAGAAACTTCTTACTCCAAAGTCCAATAAAGAAATCTAACAATAATGGAGCTGCTCTGGTTGAGTTGGAAAATTTCTAAACTAACTTGAAGGAATCCAGGGCTGCCAAGGAGCGGTGTTTTGATACTATGATCCTGATAGTTATATTATTAACGTAGCCCAAATATTAGAGTTGGGGAGGAAAGTACAGACCATGGTTTTCAGACCTTCATCATAATGGTTAGGAAATCGAAAGATACAATATAACTAGCCTAAGTTAATATGGTCAGTAAGTGCTATGATCTAGAATCTAAAAAAAATTAAGTACTTCTAGTGATAGAATCTTTTCCCTACTAACGGTAGCCCTACTACTGTAAATAATGAATTTTGGAAACTATTTAAAGAACAGTTTCTGAATTGACCTAATCTTTGTGTAGAAAAAAAGTAGGCCATCAATTTTTCATTTACAAGAGCAAATAGCTACCCCAGCACATTGACTCTACTTCTTGTTCCATTGCTCATTTTGGAAGAGTACACAGTGACAGGTGCCAGTTCTGTACCTTGGCTTTGCAGAAAAGCAGGAGAAGATCAGCAAAACAGGAGTTTTCCTGTGCTCTGCTTAATTCCAATTCCTCCAAGGCACATTCACACATGATGTTGCCTCTGATTGGAGCAACAGCCCCAATCTCACACCCCCTCCACCTCCTACCACTGTGGTCTCAGCCGGGCTGACTTCTGTGTATCCTTCAGGCTGCAGTTTAAATATCACTGTCTCCCTCAGGGCTTCTATGATCCACACCAAGTCTAGATTGAATACCTCTGTTTATGCTCTGGTAGCATCCTGTATTTTCTCTATCATAGCAATAACCACACTGGATTGCAATTACTTGTATCATCCCCTTCTTAAATACTCAATTCCATAAATAGAGACTACGAGTGTCTTGTTTATCATTGATTCTTCCAAGCCTACCAGAGTTTCTGACACATGGCTCATGCCCCATGTTTATTAGGGGAGGAAGGAAGGGATGTAGACTCTCCACTGCCCACTCAAAGGAGTAACATTCTTATTGAGCAGCTGCTGACTTTCTGTGTGACTTTAGAAGAGTTATCTCTAAGTCTTCGTTTCCATTTCCAGTAATAATACCTCCAGTACCTAGCTTTTGTGTTTCTTGTATTACAAGTGGGTTTTCTCTACATCAGGGCTTTCATTTCAGTTTCTGTGTTATAATGGAAGAAGAAAGCCTGTTTTTTGTTTGTGTGTGTGTGGTTTTTTTTAGTATTGATACCAGATTAAGGAGCCTTCTCTCAAAAGCAATTTGTTTAAAATCATCTTACTAAAATTCTAGGTCCCAAGAAATTGAAAAATGGGCCATCTCCTTCATTTACAAATAATCTTACAGACTTTTAATGATGATGACATTCTATAAATAAAGTTTTTGTAGTCATTCTTGGGAACTTCAGGACTTTATTTCTTGATTTTATCCTTGAGAATGGTACTTATACAATTTATAATTTAACATGTATACCACGTAGTCAGGGTGGAATTATTGTCCACAATTAAAAGTGTCTAAACTTGTTTCTGTCAAAAATGAGGACTTGAAATGCAATCAGGGTCTCATCAAAAGCAATACCACTCTTCCAATGATTAATTATCATATTTTTATATTAACAAAAGAAGCTGATGAGATGAGTGGGATGTAAGAGATGAAGAAGAGAATTGTCTCATTCATTTTTTCAGAAAGTTGAGGAAAAAAAAGGTAAAAAAAAGAAACATTGAACTTTAGTAGTGCTTCTACTACATATCAGAAAATGATTTATTTTTAAAAGGATTTTTTAAGGAAAATAATACACATAGCTAGAACAGCAGTTTATATTTAACAGAACTAAATGGTCACATTTTAAAGTAAAGTACGCCCTGGCATTTGAACAGCTGTTATATCCAATTCAGATTTGCATACTGTTGTTTAACCTTCCCAGCTGTAGTGGGGGTGGCATGTTAGTCTAATCTGGTATAAAATATGCATAGTATACTTAAAGTTGAAACTTTAAACACATATTTGTATTAAACTGATAAATTTTAGTCATATAAGCCTATTTTAAATAAATACCTTTATCTTTCTGTAACTTATTTATTGAGCAGATTTTAACTACTTAAAACCTCTTTCAAACCTTTTGTTTTATTTATATCTTTTTGTACTTTAATATTACTAATGAACACAAAGTATATACATTTCCTGTGCGTATGCTTACAATTACATTGTTATAGTCATAGAAAAAAAAAATTTTTTTGAGACAGGGTTTCACTTTGTCACCTAGGTTGGAGTGCAGTGGTGAGGTCTCTACTCACTGCAACCTCCATCTCCTGGGTTCAAGCGATTCTCCCTCCTTAGCCTCCCGAGTAGCTGGGATCACAGGCATGGGCCGCCACTCCTGGCTAATTTTTGTATTTTTAGTAGAGATGGAGTTTCAACATGTTGACCAGGCTGGTCTTGAACTCCTGGCCTCAAGTGATATACCCTCCTCAGTCTTCCAAAGTGCTGGGATTGCAGGCATGAGCACCATGCCTTATCTGGAAATTTTAAATTATATTTTTCCTATATTTCTACCTGATTCTCTGACCTCAGCAGAATCTTCTTTATTAATACAATTATGGAAATGGAATGAGAAGGAGGAGGTGATCGCTGTATGAAGATCTTACGAGACTAAAGCTAAAAGAGATTAAGATCAAAATACATATTACCATGGAGCACATGAATATAGTGAATAAAAATTCGTTCATCAAAGCCTGCTACAGTATAAAACATTGCTTGAAATTTGAAAGAAATGATTTTAGAACAAATAAACAAACACTCATGATTATACACCATCACACTCAAGCACACACAACAATATACATGTAGAAATAGATGTATCTATATGTGAGTTTATTTACTATATATGTGTGTATTTCTTAGCCTTCTCTTCTGAAGAGCCTAGAAGCAATGACAACCCTAGGGAATACTCCAAGTACCCAAATATTGGTTTCTGAGTCTCTTCCTCCACTAAAAAAAAAAAAAAAAAAAAAAAACAAGAGGGGAAGAGGAAGGAAGCCTCTTGGCAAAATAGCTAATTCTAGGATTGAGGCACAGAAAGTATAAAATGAGACTAGAATTTGTGCCAGAAAGTAAGCAGATACTCAAAGAACAATAGGAGCATGAAAAAAAAACGGCCCAGAATTTAATTCAAAGAGTTCCCACTAGCCAGTCTGGGAAATTAATAATGGAAAACGTTAAATAAAATGGAAATTCATGAGCCCATACTGAGATAGATGGATGCATAGATAGGTAAGAAAAGAAATCTCTTTCCTGCCATAGAATACCAACTATTAAACATTGAAGGAATGATAAAAATAGAAATAGAAAATTACCATTTGACAGTCATAGTTCATCACCCATAGTTCAATTCAGATGGAAGTTTTCAATGGAGACTGAGGCCTGGTTTGTGGGTTTGATGACGTTTAGTGAGGAAAAGGATATTGACATAATCTCAGAATATCTCCCTTACACACTACTAGTTAGTTACTAAGGGATGACATGACAGTGGAGAAATTTTCTGAACAATATGACCAGACGATCAAGGTTGACATCACAAGTGAGTCAACTTCATGTATGGCACATCACCTTGATGTGTAGCCTTGAAAAGAGCAGAGTATCATGTTAGTGGTTTCCCTGCCCAAAAAGCATGATCATGAGGAAATAGCAGAAAGATCTAAGTTTATGATTAGCCTACAGAATGAAAGTTCTGTATTTTTGGAAAAATGTCAAGAACACGAAAGACCTGGAGAGAATGAGAATATGGGAAGGGAATGAATGTCCTGACATTACTGGGCAGTTGACAAAGTTTGAATGATGTCTGTAGATTGATAGTAGTGTTTTATAAATGTTGATTTTCTGACTCAAAGACTTATGTGGTGATTCTGTAGAAGAATGTCCTTGTCTTAAGAAATACTGGAGTATTTAGGGTTGATAGGAATCATGTCTGCTGCTTGTTCTTGGATACTTCAGAAAGGGCTAATCATGTGTACATGTACATGCTTACGGGAGTGTATCTATTTTTTAAAAAAAGAGAAAAATGGAGCAAATGAAAAATGTTAAAAATTGGGGAATCTGGGTGATAGGAATATGGGAATTCTTTGTTTTTTTCTGGCATACTTTTCTGTGTTTGAAAATACTTCAAAATAAGTTGTTCTAAAATGATCACTAAAAAGGTAATAAATACCTCATAAACATTAATATTTCTGTAATATGAGTAGTTACAGTAAGTCAGGTTAATAAAAACTATAAATAGCTTTATGTTCATGTAGACAAATGAGTTAAGATTTTCAGAGGTTTTTGGATTTTTGGAATTGAGAATAAAGGCTGTGTGTCTGTATGAGGTATCCAGGCCCAAATAAGTACATTTTCCCAGTCTCACACAGGAAGTAACAGAACCAAGGTCTCTTGATTCCCTCCCCAGTAGTCCTTGGAAGACAGCTGGAAAGATTGTTTACTCAAGATAGGGACATTTGTATTCAAATTCTGACTTTTGGGAGTTCATTCAGGAAAGTGTCAGATTTACAAAAATGTCCCTTAGAGCTACATCATTAGATTCACCAAGAGGGCATGTTCTGTGTTGCAGTTTTCAAATGCAAACCAATGAGAATATAAGAATGTTCTCATTGGTATGCAATGAGAATATAGAAAGAAATAATAGAAAACCTTTTTCTTTCTCCTGGCCTATGTCATATATAATAGTATAAATGTGAGAGTGAGTAGATTTCTTCTTCCTCTCCTCCGTGGTTTTCATCCCAACCTAATTCTCTTATCCTGTAAGATTTCCTTCCTCTTTACAGGGTTATAGAATGCACTTGGATTTCAAGCACTACCTTTTTAAAATCAGATTTACCAATCACTTGATTAGCCATAGTGGCTAATGTGTTTTTAATGTTTCAAATAGCCAGTGACTTGAACCTCTGTGTAAGAAAATAGCCTTCTCTGCATTCTGTATTTGCTCAGACCGTTTCGCATAATTTAAGGACTTTGTGCTCAAGCATTTTCTTTTCCTTTTTAAAATTTCCTTGTCTTACCAGGAAAATAAAATTTTTTGGATATTTTCAGTTATATAGCCAATATAAAGTCCATTTTGAGGATTTAATATTATAAAGAATAAGCTGTCACATTGCTTAAATGGGGTTTTGATAAGCTCCTTGTATCTTCTTCTTATTCTTTAATTCCTTTTAAAAGATTTTCTGGAAGTAACCAAGAAGTATTATAATTTTATACCTACATATTTAAAATATGATTTTTTTATTAGTAGAATCATGCTATTGCCTTAATTAACTTCTAATCTCACTCGATTTATCTTGGGGCACAGATAGTGTATCCTATTTAAATTTATGTCAAAAGCTATTGCCTAAGCATAATTTTATAGTAGCTATGTCTCCTGGGTTCTAAAACTGCTTTTTTCTGCTCTTATGACCAAGCCAGTTATGATTTTTCCTGTATTTTCAGTTTATTAACTTAAGTCCTATATGTATTTCAAGATTTTGTAGACTAATAAATAATATTATATATTTATTATATTATTATATATTAATACTATTATGTTAATATATAATTAATTTTTTATATATTATATAATATATAATAAATATATACACACATGTATATACTTCAATCTATTTTTCCAACTTGAGCCTTGATAAATTTTATTTTACCTAATATAATAAGAGATAGATTTTCAATACTGATCAGTAAAGACAACATTTTTTAAAATGGGTAAACAAACATTTTATATTGTAAATGCCTGATATTATACCTTTGTTTCTCAGCATACATAACTTTAATGTTTATATATTATTCCCAAAAATTGAACGTCAACTGTTAGCCACAGTAGGAAGCAAATATATTGATGAATTATGTTTCTGACTGTCCTTTTAAATCTACTTAGTAAATAAAATTATAGTTGCATTTCCAAAGGTGAACTTTTTAGTCTCCTATAATTGTATATGTTTACACGTGTTGAGATGGAAAGACTTTAAACACTAACATTTTGAGATTTTAATTAAACAAATAATTAGACTTGAGCCAGGCGTGGTGCCACACACCTGTCCCAGCTACTCGGGAGACTGAGGCAGGAGGATCACTTGAGCCCAGGAGTTCAAGGCTGCAGTAAACTGTAATTGGGCCATTGCACTCCAGTCTGGGCAACAGAGCGAGATCCTGTCTCTAAAAATAATAATAATAACAACAACAATAATTAGGCTTGAATTAAAACATGTCAGGGAGAGGAGAATGGGAGTTTAATGAACACAGAGTTTCAATTTGGGATGAAAAAGTTCTGGAAATGGATAATGGTAAAAGTTGCATAACAGCATACAACTTTTAAATGTACAGTTCAGTACTTAGTGCCACTGAACTGTACATTTAAGAATGGTTAAGAGATAAATTTTATGCTATGTATATTTTACCACTGTGTGTATATTTAAAATCTGTTTCATAGTTTTTCATCTGTAGGTGATTCTCCCTTATCCTAGATATTAGCTAGCATTTAGTCTTTAACCTTAACATATACTATTATTCATTTAATATATGTTATATACTTTTACTGTGTTAGGTATACATTCTGGCTATAAAAAAATTTTTGAAAGTTTTTAAATTGCTTCAGGTATTTTTTAGCTATGTGACCTTGTATAAGATACTTAACTCCTCTAAACTTTCATTTTCTTTTGTGTAAAATGAGGATATCAATGCCTATATCAAAAGGTTGTTAGATGGAACAGTTAATATAATAATATTTACTTCAAATTTTATTGGGAAAATGAATATTATTTATGTAAAGCACTTAGAGCAGTTAAATTCATTAAAATCACTCAGAAAATTATAGCTGCTAGCACCTTATATTAGACATTGCCGATGAGTTAACACACCAAAGCTCCTTTTAATTTTTGGTTGTCTTTTGGGGGCTGCATGTGTGGGTTACATCTTATAGTCACCGCCTGCATTCTCTTTGTTTACTTTGTACTTGACTTGATAAGCATGACACATGCAGAGGATCCAGTGACTATGTATTTGGTCTCCTAGGACCTCTTCAGCCTCCTAGGCCTTGCACCAGTGGCATAGTGAGCAAGCTTGCTAAGCAAAGGGAACAGTGAAAAGAAGACAGGGCGTGCAACATGCCAGTGTTTCTGTGGCACAACCTTTATTGCCCAGTTATCCCCAGAGATTCTAAAACAGCTATGACACCTTTTCAGATTTAGATAACCTCTTTATTTATATATACTGTGACTCTGCTAGTTTTAAGCAATTATAATTGATCAAAAACCTTAACCAGTGTTTTTCAAAGTGTGAATAAAGTATGAATATTTTTAACATAATCTATATACTTTGCTTCATTTATGAAAGAATTTGAAGGAGTTACCTAATTGCTGTTATTATAACCATTATATTGAAATGCAAAATAACTAGACAAAAAGAAACCTTAAAAGATTGTCGCCTCAATCTCTTCAAGGCACAAGTTACCCTTAAACCCTTCTCTCCAGGTACCTTACACCTTAGTTGTGATTATCCAGCTGTCCTAGAGCAAGCCTGTGATTTCTCTGTTGGTGATCTTGTGCCAGTATTTCACATTATTATTTTTTTTAAGGAAATCAAAGTGTTTCTTGATTGAAAAATAAGAATTAGTACAATTGTTATATCTTTTAGTTAATATGCCTTCTCCTAAAATAATTCTCAAATTGTTTGAAACTGAAGGCCAAGAATATGGCAGAAAATAGAAATCATTTGAAACTAGTAAATATTTCAACTTGCATATATATGTCCAAAAAAGTAAAATTCAAAAATGTTGTATGCACTCACATATTCAGCACTCTAACTTAAACTACAGCACACTTCTGAGGTCTGATACTAACAGTATTGTAAACCTTTATTATATTTTTATGGCCCATGCCATCTGGGCATTTGTTCTGCTTACAATAGTAATAGAATTTTTAAAAAAAAATTAGTTTTCAGTGCAATTGTCTTATCACCAATGCATCAAGGCAGATTATCTCTTATTATTTCAGGTGCTGTTCTTGTAATTTGGATTTGTATCTGTTTGAAAATAGAAAAACTTCTCAGCAACTAAAAAAAAAATCACACATGGTTAATTCAAACAGAAGACACAAAACTCCTCTTTGTTTCTTAAAACAAATTCTGATTTAGATCATAGAAAACACTACTCTTGTTTATGACTTAAAGATTATATAGGTTGAGTGTGGTGGCTCACGCCTGTAATCCCAACACTTTGGGAGGCCGAGGTGGGTGGACCATGAGGTCAGGAGTTGGAGATCAGCCTGGCCAACACAGTGAAACCCCTCCTCTACTAAAAATACAGAAGTTAGCCAGGGATGGTGGTGTGTGCCTATAGTCCCAGCTACTCAAGAGGCTGAGGCAGGAGAATCACTTGAACCTGGGAGGCAGAGGTTGTGGTGAGCTGAGATTGCGCCACTGCACTCCAGTCTAGGCAACAGAGTGAGACTCCATCTCAAAAAAAAAAAAAAACAAAAAAAAAAACCAGATTATATGATATATGACTTAAGGATTATTTTCTGACTTCCTAAGTCACCATATGTGTTAGTCCATTTTTGATTGCTATAACAGAATACCATAAACTGCGTAATTTATAAAGAGCAGAAGTTTATTTGGCTCATGATTTTGGAGACTGGGAAGTCCAAGAGCATGGCGCCAACATCTGGCAAGGGTCTTCCTGCTGCGTCATAATATGGTGGAGAACACCACATGGTGAGAAGCCACCAGTCCCATCATGGGGCCTCACCCTGATGACCTTATCTAATCCTAATTACCTCCTAAAACGATAGTCTAGTTTTTATTACTGATGTTAACAAATGATAATAATGGTTATGTCTTAGTTCTAAACTTTCCCTGAAAGGAAAAAATGGACCACCATTATCAATATGTCTATTAATTTCTCTAGAGACAAGAAATCTGCATTAACCTTTGTGATATTTAAACATCATAAATGTTTGATATTCTACATGGTAAATTTTCAGAGTGATGTATTTCTATACATACAATACTTAAATTTTTTTAATTTTTTTTTTTTTTTTTTAGAGACAGGGTCTTGCTCTGTCACCCAGGCAAGAGTGCAGTGGCACAAGTATAGCTCACTGAAACCTCAAACTCCTAGACTCAAGTGATCCTTCTGCCTCAGCCTCCTGAGTAACTAGGACTGCAGGTGCACACCACCACTCCTGGCTGATTTTTTATTTTTTATTTATTTATGTATTTATTTATTTTATTTATTTATTTATGGTTTTTTTGTTTTTGTTTTTGTTTTTGTTTTGAGACTGAGTCTTGCTCTGTCGCCCAGGCTGGAGTGCAGTGGTGTGATCTCGGCTCACTGCAAGCTTCGCCTCCTGGGTTCAAGCTATTCTCCTGCCTCAGCCTCCCGAGCAGCTGGGACTACGGGCGCCTGCCACCACGCCTGGCTAATATTTTTTGTATATTTATTAGAGACGGGGTTTACCATGTTAGCCAGGATGGTCTTAATCTCCTGACCTCATGATGCAACCGCCTCAGCCTCCCAAAGTGCTGGGATTACAGACGTGAGCCACCACGCCCGGCCGATTTTTTATTTTTTATAAATAAAGGATTTCCCAGGCTGGTCATGAACATAATATTTTTAATAAAAATGTGTTGTGTTTTTATATGTTGTCTTTTTTTTACTTTCTAAATTGATATATACTAATTGTACATATTCATGGGGCACACAGTAATGTTTTGATGCATTTAATAAATACATAGTGATTAGCTCAGGATAATTAGCATACCCATCATCTCAAACATTTATTATTTCCTTGTGCTGGGAATGTTTAATATCTTCCTTCTACTATTAGAAACGATATATTATTTTCAACTCTTGTCATCCTACAGTGGTATAGAATACTAGAACTTAAGGCCATACATGGTGGCTCATGCCTGTAATCCCGACACTTTGAGAGGCCAAGGTGGGAAGATTGCTTGAAGCCAGCACTTCAAGACGAGCCTAGTCAATATAGTGAGACCCCCATCTCTACCAAAAAAAAAAGTTTTAATTAAATATTATATGTATTTATATATATATTTAATTAATTTATATATTTAATTTAATATATTAAATTATATAATTAATATGTGTTTAATTTTATAGATTTATATATTTAATTCATATGTTTTAGCTTTTGTCTAATAGTTTCAAAAAAAGAACACTATAACTTTAGCTATAAATGTACATCCTTTAACAAATCTCTCCCTCTCCTTCCCTTCCCCCTACCCATCCCAACATCTAGTATCCTCTGTTCTACTTTTTATAATACTTCTATGACATCAGCTTTTTTAGCTCCCACATATGAGTGAGAACAGGTGGTATTTTACATTCTGTTCCTGGCTTATTTCACTTAATATAATGTCCTGCAGTTCCATCCACATTGCTGCAAATGTCAGGATTACATTCTTTTTTATAGCTGAATAGTATTCCATTGTGTATATATACACCACATTTTCTTTATTCATCTTTTGTTGGATATCTAGGTTGACTTCATATCTTAGCTATCGTGAATAAGTGCTGCAGTAGACATGGATGTGCAGATATCTCTTCAATATAATGATTTTTGGAGAAAAATCCTTTGGAGAAATTTGGAGAAATTTGGAATTCTTCCTTTGGAGAAATTCCCGGTAGTGGGATTGCTGGATCATATGGTAGTTACATTTGCAATTTCTTGAGAACCCTTCATACTATTCTTCATAGTTGCTGCATGAGTTTATATTCCCACCAACAGTGTAATACATAATATTTAATACCAGATATATATAATTTCATGTAAGTATATATATGAGATAAAACCTTACAGTTCATGTTAGTAGGAATACTGTCTAATATCCTTGATGTTCAACGGAAAATATAAGGTAGCCAAAGACCTCATTTTACCATGTGTAATCTGTTGACAATATACTTTTATAACGTATACAAAAAAATACTGAATCATCTTTGTATGTTGTAAGTGTGGAAAATTTAATGATACTTATGTTTTATTACTTCCCTTTATTCTGTAACAATGTATTATTTTATAATACCTTCTGTAATTCACTATGTTAATATAATTCCATGACAAGAATTTGTCAATTCAACTTGAATGGTTGGTATTTTCTTTTTTCTTTAAATTATACAAGTGATATATGACTAATTTTATATTATTTTTCTATTACTGCTATAAAAAATCACCACAAACTTAGTGGCTTAATATAACATAAATTATTTCCCTATAATTCTAGAGGTCAGAGGTTCACAGTCAGGATCTCAGAGGATTAAGGTCAAGGTATCAGCAAGACTAGTTCCTTCTGGAAGCTTTACAGGAGAATCCATTTTCCAGTGCTGTAAACTACCAGCATACCTTGGCTATGGCCTCATCACTCTAACCTCTGCTTCCATCATCACATGGCCTCTCTGACTTTTACCCTTCATCCTCCTCTTATAAGGACTCTTGTGACTACATTGTGCCCAGGGCAATCATTTCCCCATTTCAGGATCCCTAATCACATATGAAAAGTCCTCCTTGCCATGGAAAGTAGCATTCACGGATTTCAGGAATTAGGACATGTATATCATCAAGGATAAGCAGGGGCATTATTACAGCCTGCCATGCATTCTTTTATTTTTTAGTTTCAATTTTTAAAAAATATCATTATTCTCGCCGAGCGCGGTGGCTCAAGCCTGTTATCCCAGCACTTTGGGAGGCCGAGACGGGCGGATCACAAGGTCAGGAGATCGAGACCATCCTGGCTAACATGGTGAAACCCCGTCTCTACTAAAAAATACAAAAAACTAGCCGGGCGAGGTGGCAGGCGCCTGTAGTCCCAGCTACTCAGGAGGCTGAGGCAGGAGAATGGCGTGAACCCGGGAGGCGGAGCTTGCGGTGAGCTGAGATCCGGCCACTGCACTCCAGCCCGGGCGACAGAGCGAGACTCTGTCTCAAAAAAAAAAAAAAAAAAAAAATCATTATTCTCTTCTACCACAGGGCCTTTACCATTCAGTCTTCTTGGAAATGTAACATCTTACATTTTCCCCCTACCTAAATAATTCCTTTTCAGCTCCCAGAGTAATGTCTCCTACAGGGAAACCTTCTACTTCTCCTCTTTTATACCCTCAAAGCGTCATGAACTTCATAGTACTTACCGGTTTGTTTATATGTTTACCAGTGTGATTCTTTGAAGGAGGGCTTCGACCTTAATGTACTTTTTAAACTCTGTAAGGACAGGTACCATGAGCTTGTCATTGATTTTTCTTACCTTTGTATTCCCATTGCCTATTCAGTAAATATTTATGAAAGGAGTGAACAGTCTGTTCATTTCATGTCAGATTTATTCCTAAATATTTGGTGGGTTTTTCCTAACTACTGTGAATGGGACTCCTTTGTTTGTTTTACTACATTTTTTTGTATTGATGCTTAAATGTTCATTTTACATCTAGTCACCTTATTGAGTCATCTCATTAATGCTAATAGTTTCTCAGTTGAGTCTCATGAATTTTATAGATACATAATCATACTCTCTACAAATAATGATTACTTGCCTCTTCCTTTGTGATATTTTTTGGTGTTGTCCAGGACTTACAGTATAATGTTAAATATGTTCGTGAAATTGGCCATCAGTCTTTGTTGCTGATTTTATTGTAATTTTTTGTATGATCTTACCACTTAAAAAAAAATACTTGTTTTGGATATTCAGTAGGTCCCATATATCAGGCAAGGGATGTCTCCTATTTCCTAGCTTATGAACAGTTTTTAGTCAAGTATTTTTTCTGCTTCTTTTATTTCTCTGTCAATCGTTTAACATAGTAAATTCCCACTTCAAGATCTATATTGTTTCCTCCCTGCCATTCTTTTCCTTCTCTTCTGCAGTGCCTATCAGGCAAATGGAGTTTCTGAATTTGGTGTCCATATATTTTAACTTTTGTCTAACATTTTATTTTCTTTGGCTTTTTGAATTTATCCTGGGAGTATCTTAGTGATCTTCCAGTTCACTAATTTCTTAGTTGTGTCCATTTCTGTTTGTCTGTTGAACTTTTCTTTTGGCAGTAATATTCTTATTTTCCATGTTTCTTTTCTTAACAGCCTATCTTACCCATTTAAGGTTATTAATTATATTGTAAAGTATTTTTCTATTTGCATTATTATAGTGTATTTCACTAGTTGTAAGTTCTATTTGTTGAATATATGAGGGTACTTAAATATTTTAATGTTGTATGATTCTTGCTTAGGCTCTTTGCATTTGAGATGAATATGAATTATGAATGCATTTATTTCTTTTTACTGTAGTGTATATTAATCTGCCTCTAGGGATTATAGAGGACAGACAGGGTGTGCTCTCAGATGAATATTGTCAATAGTTATCTTCTTGCAGTGGGTCTCCTTGTCCCTTAAATTCAGTACCTCCTTGGGATCATTGTCCTTGCTCTTGAATTATGTTTTTAAAGAATGTCTATCAGTAATGTACATAAGTAAACCTGTAACTCTGTTTTATTCCTACATTCTCCTTGTTTTGTTTTAATCTATGTGTTTTCTAGTTTCTTTTTTTTTTTTTTTTTATTCTGAGGTGGGGGGTGGTGGGGACAGAGTCTCACTCTGTCGCCCAGGCTAGAGTGCAGTGGCACATCTCAGCTCACTGCAACCTCCTCCTCCCTGGGTCAAGTTATTCTCCTGCCTCAGCCTCCTGAGTAGCTGGGACTACAAGTATGTGCCACCACACCTGGCTAATTTTTGTATTTTTAGTAGAGATGGGTTTCACCGTGTTGGCCAGGCTGGTCTCGAACTCCTGACCTCAAGTGATCAGCCCATCTCTGCCTCCCAAAGTGCTGCGATTGCAGGCGTGAGGCACTGTGCCCAGCCTAGTTTTTCATTTTTTCACCTGAAAAGTGTTTTGACTCATTCCTTTTCCATTCCTTTTGCTCAGTGTTGTCCTCTAGGCAATTTCCCTGTTCTCAAGCCACAACAAAGCCATCAGAGTTCGATTGCATCTCAGATGGTTTTCATGTAAGCCCCTGAAATGTAACTTTGATATTTAGGTTTATATTTCACAATTTTAGCAGCATGGCATCCAAGACATAATTTTTAAAGCCAGTTATCAGTTATCTACAAGTGTATTATACACATTTAAGATTATCCGTATCAAAAATAAGTTTTTATTGACAATAACACCTCATTTCCTGGTGTAAGGACCTTTTTTTCAAGGATCTTTTATTTAAATAATGTACTTCTGGCCAGATCTGGAAATCAAAAAGTTATCAGTGAGTTCCAGTAAAAGTGAAAAACAACAAATTTATAAACTGGTGCTTGTTAAGCTCTGATTTCAACTAGTATCTCAGTATGAATGTCCGAAGAGAAGATGCTGGTTTTACCCAGCAGTGAGAAAGCTAAGCAGTAAAGTCAGTCACAGAAGTCAACTAACTTTTAATTTCTTCCTAAGAAAACCATAATAAAAACAATGCTGAAGTATATTCTGAATCAAATATATATGTTTCTTTAAGCTGCTCCTTTGAATTACCTATTGCCTAAAGTTTCCACTGTTAGTGCAACTAATTGAATAATTATGCAAGGAAAGTTGTTATTGACATCCAAGATTTTGTTTGTAGTGAAAATGTGATTTAATTCCCCAATTTTTCTTTTATATATGATTAAAATTTAGACTTTCATCAGCCTATCCTTTTGGTCTTTAAAATATCTGAAATCTAACTGTAATTCTATGACAGGATGTCCATGATTAATTGATTTTAATAAATTTTCTACTCTGTAACAGCTCTCTGATCTATACATCCTGTCATTGAATATTTTTAGTATTTGAGTCAAAATCATCTGAGTGAAAGAATGTAAGTTCAAAATGGGCAATTGCTGGTATGAGATTTACCCAAAACCAAGGGTCCTGAGTAGGAAAGCATATGCATACAACCTAGTGTCAGTTAGGAACAAGTTGATGATATATCATATTACAAACTATAGATTTGAAATACTTTTAAATAGGATTTTCAATCCAAGGGTCTCTGTTTCCAAGATGAGTCTTCAGAGGCCAGCTAAGTTTCTGCTAAAACTGGAAAGCTGCTCCTAAGGGAGTGTAATACTTACCGAACGACCCAAGTTTCACTTATTCAGTTACTCACTATCAGGTCATTGTTAAGCATGTGGAAAGGATTGTTTATTACTCTGTAATGATACCGAATCTAATAAAATATGATCCCTCTCTCCAAGAAAGAGTTTATCATGGTAATTAATATGCCATATTTTAGTGTCTGCAGACTTGGATTTTAGTCCCAACTCTGCCATTTACTAATTGTCTGACTTAAGGAAAGTATCTTAGTTTGACTCTACATCCTTATTGCCTTATCTTGAATAAAATAAGATAATAAAAATACCTATTTTGTTCTAAGGATTAAATGATAAAATACACATGAATTGCCTAATACAATAACTGGCATATTTTAAATACTCAATGTATGTTAGCCAAAAAAATAATTATCATTGTTACTGCAATCTAGCTTGGGAAGTAAGATTTACAACCACAATGTGTCAAATACCAATTTAAGATAATAATGGATTAAATTATTAATTATTACTATGTACTGAGAATGCTGTAGGAAACAAGCCTTCTCTGATCATGCTATATATACGATGTACATGTATATATACATGCACACCCCCTCAGCAAGCTGTTTGTTGCCTTCCTTGCACTTATCACAGTCTTTAATTTTTGTTGCTAGTTTCTTATCTGTCTTCCCCACTATATTATAAGCCCTTTTTGTACTGGGGCCATGTTTCTCTATTCATTCTTTGCATCTCCAGCACCTACTGTAGTGCCTGAAAAAGAGTAGGCACTCAATAAATATTTGTTGAATACATGAATTAGACAAGGGGGACATTATTGTTGGCCAGCATGATCAGAGCAACATTGTGGAGAGGATACACTTTAAATAGATCTTGAAAAATGAACAGGATTTGTATGGACAGAAAGAGGCAATAATACATTTTGAGTTAAGATTGAAGGAAGAATGATGTGTTAATAGATATGAAATAACAGCCGGGCATGGTGGCTCACTGAGCCTGTAATCCCAACACTTTGTGAGTCTAAGGCAGGCAGATCACTTGAGGCCAGGAGTTCAAGACCAGCTTGGGCAACATGGTGAAACCCTATCTCCACTAAAAATACAAAAATCAGCCAGGCATTGTGGCATGTGCCTGTAGTCCCAGCTATTCTGGAGGCTGAGATAGGAGAATTGCTTGAACCCTGGAGGCACAGGTTGCAGTGAGTTCAGATCGTTCCACTGCACTCCTGCCTAGGTGATAGAGAGAGACTCTGTCTCAAAAAAAAAAAAAAAAAAGATATGGAATAACTAAAACACAGTAAGTAGACATGAAGAGTAAGAATCATTGAATTTCAGAGGAAAAGTTCACTGGCATAAATGGTCTTTGGATACCTCTTCAGCATACAGATGAGAAGAATAAGACATAGAGAGTGACATAATCAGTATTAGAATTCATATCTTTTCATGTAACTATCCAAGCATGTAAGTACTATATCATGTAAGTAATAGAGCTTACAGTATAATAGGGGAAACTAGAACCCATGACTTTAGGCTGTCAATTCCATGAAGTAAGAAATAGATGGGGAGGTAACTATGAGCATGGAGTCTAATTAGGAAATAATTGTGATAATCCAAGTCAAAAATGAGTAGGGAAACAAGATATAAAGCAAGAGGAATCTTGTATTATAGTTCACTACGCTCTTTTAGATTGGATATGAATATTTATGGTTACAGTAAATATAAGACCAAGTAGAATATTCATGAAGGTATACATGCACTCTGTTACACTGTAACTGATAGTCTTTTATATTATGCTTGGATGATACATAAATGTAAAAAACAAAATGTACTTTATTTTTAGAGATTCTTTATGAAAATGCAAACAGGTTCCATAGAACCTAGAGATAATCAAAAACTTATCTGGGACACTTGAAAATGAAGGCACTGTGTGTACCATGTGGTAGTGTTAAGTGCCCTTATAACAAATCATACCCATAAGAGCCATAGACAAATAAACGTTTCAAAAGTGGGCTGACGGCTTCTGACAGCAGTATAAAGCCATCTTTCAGAGCCAGTAATTCAGTCAGACCCATCTGAATCATTTCCTCTATAAATCGTCTTTAGTAGGAATACAAGAAAAAGCACCAGTGAACTAATAATTATCTCCTCTTTGTCATCAGAGTGGCCTAGGTTAAGAAAATGCCACCTTAAAACTAATTTAATCTTTTAAAATTTACCTGAAATTATTCTGTTATATTTTTGGTAAAATATAGCATATTTGAATATTATATATTTTTCTTTTACATGTATAGATTTAGAAAGTTTATGGTGATAAAGATAAATATGTACCTCTGCATTATTTTAGACTATAATTTTTAAATATTTTGACCAAACTAACCAAATTAGTCATCTATTTAATAAACTATTAATAGTAAGTATAGCCTTAGTCTTTTTATTATTTTCCTTCTTTTCACTTTAATAAAAAAATTACCTAATGAATTAAATCATAAACCTGCAAGTTATCAACTGGCCCATACTACAACTCCATATTAATGATGCAGCTGATGAAAATAAGTATCAATAACCTAAAGATGCATAGTGCTAGGGACAAAGGTGGCATTTTACATTTTTATTAACACTTGTAATTTTCTTCTGCTTGATTTCTTTTAGGCCAAGCCCAATTTCTTCTAAACCATGGGTCAGTGAGCTCATGCTGATTCTCATATGAATGATGGGCTTGATTTTGCAAAGATATCACCAACTACCAACACCTAGGTCTAGTTACCAATGTTATGAACAACCTAGAATATAACAATATAAATTAGAATGCATTATTTCCTTTAATTTCACTAACTGGCAATACTAGACACCAACAGAATTGTGTATGTTTGTGAAGCATTACATTTTTAAATGTTATTAATGTGGAAGTAACGAAATCGTGTTAAATTCAACGATAATACTCTGTTTAAGTATATGTTATCTTTCCTTGTTAAATATCATGGAAATAAAAAAGAATTTGTGTTAACTTAAATGTTTTTACTAAGGTAAAGTTTTGTATTTAGTAAATGATCTCTTGTAACCAGAGTAAGTTTGAGAGCAACCAGGTTTCACCAGTGTAATACATATCTGCAATAGCAGCTTGTCTGCATCCCCCAAAATGAAAACAATATTATATTAATAAATCCTAAGAGGCTTCTATTGGCTTGATAAATAAGTACATTTAAAATACAAGTTAAAAAGGATTTGTTTAAATACTTTAAATGTCTTTATCATACTATTCTAGTGATGTCAAATACAATTTTCATTTTCAAGAGATTTTGGTTAGAATTTAATCTTTGAAAATATTAATAACAGCTTACAGCAGGTAAGCTATAAAATAACACTGGATGCTGTCTATTTAGTTTCTGGTTGAAAAAGCACAGCAGTACTTTAGTTCATTACCTTTGAAAAAAACAGTAACAAGATAATACAGCTGCCTCTGATTAAGATGTAAATTCTTTCTAATTAGAATGTAAATTCTTACATTTAAATGAAGACATCAATTGTCAGGATGCCATATGATATCTTATTCCACCTTGCCTGAATGAAGCCCTCACTGCTCATCTATGGCACTAAAATAGTTTTGCAATCCCTTTGTTCTCTGATTCTTGTAATATTCTCTCTTCATGTTCCCTTTTCACATTGCTTTTGTTTGTTTTCCCCCTTGCATCTGATATTGTTGTGCCTTGGGATTTTGCAGAAATTTGGAATGAAAATTGAGTTCAGTCAGTGCCAGTATTTGCTTGTGCCTCAATTACTTCTGCTGAATTTTCCTCAATGCAAATCAGGCAGGTTGCATAAAGTGGTGCATGTATTTGAAATAATTAATTTTCCGTAAAATGATGGATCAAGTCCAATCAACCTTCATGAAATCTAAATAATAGAATAGAGAATTAGAAATTAATTAACATTTTGTGTTGTTAATACTTTATGGTATAAACTAGCAATGGTAAGTTTTACTGTTGATTCTAACTTTTTCTCTATCAAATGTTGATGAAAACCTTCTGCCTCAATCATTTCTTGCCAGAAATATGCTAACAAGGAATTCTGTATCAATAACATTGAAGCAAAGATTTCAAAGTATAATGATTATACAAACAATTGACCAGTGAGTTAAATTATTTGTACTTCTCTTTACTGAGCAATGGTAAAAGTTTTATCTTGCATAATATACTCTAATTTATAGAAATCTACTATTAATGTCAGATAAGGCCATGACCCTTTGAGCATCATATTATTATATATTTATGCTGTGTTTCCTCAACCAAAAGAGGTGTAACTTTAGAGGCAAACTCAATTCCACCAACCTTACAGTGCTAGACAAGGAGAAACCTAGACATTGAAAGAAAGCTTTACAGGTAGAAGAGTACCTACCCAATTTTGTTTTATTTATTTTTAACTTTTTATTATAGAAAATTTCAAACATGCACAAAAGTAGAGAATAATATAATAAACCCCCATGGACCCATCGACCATCTTCTCTCCTCAAGGAGGTAACAGGGAAATTAATATACAAACCTGCAATATGATGATTGGAATGCAAATAACAAACAATAATGTGCAATGGAAGCTAAAATGCAGTTAGAGAACATGAATGCTATAAGTGCTTAGAGAAGGACAGTTTGTGCTGAATGGACAGAGAAGAGAAAGAACATGTCAAGCAGAGTAGAAATATATAAGAGATTTAGGGGTGACCAGTGTCTGTGATCGTATAGAAAAGACCAGCACTGTATGATAATCATAAGTTTCATTTTGGATGTAAAACTACTTAAGTCTGGTAAGATGTAGGGATTTGAGAGCCAGGCAATACATTTTAGTAACAATTAGCCAAGATAGTATTTTAGGCATGATAATGATAGAATGAAAAATACTTTGTTTTGAACAAAACAAACATCTCTCTTGTTGTAATTAAAATCATTTCCTTAGAATTTTTTTATCATGTTCACAAACAGAAGGACATTCTAGTGACTAAAGGATAAATTGCAAAGAAAAATTTTTTATTTCTAACCCAGCTAGTTAAAAGTAAATGTTAGTAATGACTCCGCAGTGATGATGTTTACTATATTTCATTTTACTTCTTCCAGTACAATCAAGAGAAATATCACTGTTGTTATTCATATTGTTATTTAAAAGTTGTTTAAAACCATATTTGTTTTTACACAATTCCAAATTTGTGGAATTTACATGCTGTACCAGTTATCCATTGCTGCTATGAAAAATTGCCATAATTTTAGTGAGTTAAGCAATACAGATGTATTTTCTTACAGTTCTGGCAGGCAGAGGTCCAAAAAGGGGTCAGTAGAGCTACGTTCCTCCTGGATGGTCCAAGGAAGAAGCTATTCCCTTGCCTTTTCCAGCTTCTAGAGGTTGCCTGCATTCCTTGGCTCATGGCTTCTTCCTCCATTTTCAAAGCAAGCAACATTGGTTTGAGTCCTTCTTACGTTACCAACTCTGAGTTTTTTTCTGCCTCTCTCTTTCACTTTTGAGGATCCTTGTAATTACATTGGACCCACTCAAATAAACCAAGATCTCCCTATTTTAAGGTGACCGATCGGCAACCTTAATTCCATCTTTAACCTTAATTCCTCTTCGCCATTTAAGGTAACATATTACAGGTTCCAAAGAGTATGGTGTGGACATTTTTTGAGGACTGTTATTCTGCCTGCCACACATTTCTTTCATTTTTACTCGTCAGTAACCACTATGATAGTTCGTAGAGACAGAAGAACCACTTCATTGGCTCAGATGGCATCTCTTTCTCATATTTAAAATAAGCTAATATTTCCATTTTAGCTGAGTTTGAGAAAAAGAAGAAAGAGAAATTAGACTAAATGCTACAAATTAAAATTGTACAACCAAATGTAATCATTTGTATTAAAAATGCTTACTAAAATCAGTCTTTGTGGACATGGCCAAAAAAAACTGTGTTTCAAAGAAGGGAATAGGAAACCAGAATTAGTTGCTTACTTTCTATGTGGTGGACACTGTAATAAATATATTACAGATATTATTACCTTTTTAATATTTAAACACTCCTATTATTAGCTATATTTTCCTTTTAAAGATAAGAAGCTGAAGATGGAAACATGTAGGTAGCTTCCCAAAAGACATGCACACAGTTACTGAGAGATTCCAATGTGTTCATGTTACAGCATGCTGAATTGTGTGAAATGTCAGTTGTATCAATCAAGAAACAATTTCTAAATATTAAGATCAGGCATTCAAAGTATTGTGGAACCAACAAGCAAATATGAGACATAATCCCTGCCTTCAAGGAATTTGTAATCTAGTTGTAGAAATGAGGCTAAACACATAGCTTAAGTGTTTTAAAGCATGAATTCTGGTGTCAGACAGTTTTAGGTTAGAATCCTTGCTCTTTTACTGCTTCATCTTTTGCTACTTATATGTGAGCCTAGGTTTCCTTTCCTGCCTCATTGGGTTGTTACAAAGATTAACTATACATTAAATCAGTTAGCCTAGGATCTGACACAGAGCAAGCACTTAGTAGACGGTAACTGCTTTACTAGAATAAAATTCAAACATTACAAGGCTGAGTTAATTATTACACGGTCAAGGGATACAGGAGTTTAGGAGAAGAAAAGCTAATTGTCAAACCAGTGATTTCATGTAAAGTTAGAGATATATATTAATACAAGGAGGTTTGTTTGTTTGTTTGTTTTTGAGACAGGGCTTCACTGTGTCCCCCAGGCTAGAGTTCAGTGGCATGATCGTAGGTCACTGCAGCCTCCAATTCCTGGGTTATAAACCATCCTCCTGCCTCAGCCTCCCGAGTAGCTAGGACTCTGGGCACACACCACCACATCCAGCTAATTTGTTTATTTGGTAGAGACAGGATTTTGCTATGTTGCCCAGGATGGTGTCGAACTCCTAACCTCAAACCATTCCCCTGTCTCAGCCTCCCAAAGTGCTGGGATTGCAGGCACATGCCACCGTGCTCTGCCTAGTTCTTTATTTATGAAGTTCTTGAGTAGCAGTACAGTGTAGTGGTTAAGTGCACTGGCTCTGGAAAAGAGTATCTGCTTTTACATTCTATCTCTTTACTAATTTGTCTATGCCTCAGTTTTCTCATTTGTAAAATGGGGATAAATACAGTTTCTATATCATGGAGCTGATAAGATTAATATGCAAAGTGCTTAGAAGTGTATCTGGCACATAATTGTCACATAAGTGTTATTATTAATACCAAGGATATACCATGTGTAGCCCATCAGTGATCCATTGTAGTTGACAGTGATAGTGAAATAATACATGTAGTTTCAGTTTCCCATTGCAATATAGGTGATTTACATAGCTGGACAACATTACCAATAGGATAAGCATTATACAGGGATATATCAAGTACCTGCAATGTACCTAGCAGTAAGCTTTGGATAATACAACATAACAAACATTCTCAATTTCTATAAACCTCCCTGTCTAGGTGAGAAGACAAAACTGATAGTGAATGAAATGGAGACTAATTAAGTTCTAAAATGAGAGTAAATTGATGCCAAATGCAGTAAGAATTCAGAGAAAAGAGAAATCTTTATGGACTATATTGCATTACTAGAAAAAGTGGGACTTGAACTAGGCCTGGAATAATGGATGAGATTCTACTGACTGGTGAGAAGAGAATGAACAGTTCTAAATATAAGAAATTGCTCAAACCGGGGGTCTTATGTGTCTTTTATTCTAAACTTTCTCCCCAACTTGTTAATTTGGCAGCAGGACAAAAAAAAAAAAAAAAAAAAAAAAAAGAATGAGGAGGCCACAAATGCCATAAGCCTGAGGAATCATAGATAAATGAAGGAATTGAAGGGATTGAAGAACAAGGAGTCTGTGGATAGAATTTGGCAGTTCCAGGAACTTGAGTTGAAGAGAAATGTACATGTTTATTCTTACTAAACTCCCACTGAAACGTAACATTTTCTTAGTTATAAATCTAGGCAACAAACCACAGTCGCATTAGCAGTAACTGTGACTATTGTCAACAGAAATCACAGACTTTTTCATGTATTTATTGCAGTCTGAAAGTATTACTTATCTCCTTTGTAATATATTAGTATTAGGCCCACTGCTGTTCTTGTTATTCAATGGTTGATAAAAATGTGCAGATAGATGGTTATATAAAAAATGAATTTATGGCCAAGAACGGTGGCTCACACCTGTAATCCCAGCACTTTGGGAGGCTGAGGCGGGTGGATCACGAGGTCATGAGTTTGGGACCAACCAGGCCAATATGGTGAAACCTCATCTCTACTAAAAATACAAAAATTAGCTGGACATGGTGGCCCACGCCTGTAGTCCCAGCTACTCGGGAGGCTGAGGCAGAAGAATCGCTTGAACCCAGGAGGTGGAGGTTGCAGTGAGCCGAGATCGCACCACTGCACTCCAGCCTGGGAGACAGAGTGACTCTCTGTCTCAAAAAAAAAAAAAAAAAAGAAAGAAAAAAGAATTTATTATTTGATAACATTTCAGTGAAGTTTGTTTCCTTTGTAGTTTAGTGTATTTTATTTTATACATTTAAAATCATTATTCTGAAAAAATGACCTCATCATAGTGCTTCTATTTATGGACCTGGGAATATATTAGTTTTTTGATAACCACATCCGTGGTTGACTCATATTGAGTTTACAATCAACTACACCCCACCCTTTCTTTAATGGACCCAGGGTCTCACTGTGTTGCACAGGCTGGTCTCAAACTCCTGGACTCAAGTGATCCATCTGCCACAGCCTCCCAAAGTGCTGGGATTACAGGCATGAACCACTGAGCCCAGCCCCTAAAACCCTCTTTTCATGTGTGCTGCTTTAGTCTATGTTTATTTCTGAGTATAGGCAAATAGCATTACTATCAAACTAGTAGCTGGAACTGGCAAACATCATGAAATTCTTAGACAGTACTTTATAAAATTTCTACCTACCTAAATAAAATTTCTACCTACCTATAGACCTGAATATTAACCATCTGAGGTGGTATTTTGCCAGATATTTCTATATGCAGATATACCTGCCGAAGAAAAATTATATTTCTTTTTAAAACTGGTGCTTTCTGGTTTGCTTTGCATAATGAGGAGTAGAAAAGGGCTATTCTGGTGATTATTGCTGTGTGTTAAACCACACCAAAACATAGTTATGGAAAACACTGATTATATTCAAGGCTTTTGTGGGTCAGGAACTTGTGTAGGGAACAGCAGGCATGCTCATTGGATGCACTATTCCATAGTACCTAGATACTCAGTCGGAAAATTTTGATGGCTAACGTTTGGAATCAACTAGGAGTGTCTTCTCTGACCTATGTAATGGTTGATGCTGACCGTCCACTAGGACCTTAACTGGAGCTGTCTTCTGGAGCACCTGTGTGTAGCCTTTGCATATGGCCTGGACTTCCTCACAGCATGGTGATCGCTTCTTACATGATGGTCAAACTACTCAGATGGCAGCTTAGGCTCCAAAAGCTAGTGTCATAGTAAACAAGATGCATTGCCTTTTATGACTCATCTCAAAACTGACAAAGCTATCACATCTGCTATACTTTATGGATTAGAACAATAACAAGTTCACTCAGATTCAAGGGGAGAAAAATTAAGCCCTGACACTTAATGGTGGAGGAGCAAGGTCACAGTGTACAAGAGCATATGGAATGGGTGATGCTGTACAGTGTATTTGGAAAATACAGTCTGGGCACAGTGGCTCACACCTGTAATCCTAGTACTTTGGGAGAGCAAGGTGGGAGGATCACTTGAGCCCAGGAGTTTGAGACCAGCCTGGGCAACATAGTGGGACCTCATCTCTACACATAATTTTAAAATTAGCCAGGTGTGGTGGTTTGTGCCTCTGGTCCCAGCTACTCTGAGAGGCTGAGGGGAGAATCTCCTGAGCCCAAGAGATTGAGACTGCAGTGAGGCATAATTGCACCACTGCACCACTCCAGCGTGGGTGACAGAGCAAGAACCTGAAAAAGAAAAGAAATGAAGAGGAGGGGAGGGGAAGGGAAGGGAGAAGGAGGGAGGGAGGGAGGGAGACAGGGAAGGAGGGAGGGAGGGAGGAAGAAAAGAAAAGAAAAGGAAAAAAAGAGAAGAAAAGAAAGAAAATACAATGTGTACCTGTAAATAGGCCTAAAACTGTGGTAGTTTAAAGTATTTGGATCCATGGCCTACAGTGGCATTTTGTGGAATAGTTATAGATGAAACATCATTTGTCTTAATAGCTCACATTTGAAGTTGAGGTTTATAATTATGTTTTTATCATTCTAATAATGAAATTTCTCATTTTATTATGGTTGGAGGAAGAGTCTGTGGTCTTTTCCAAACTTGAAGATTTGATTTTTTCCAAAACTTGTAGTTTTGTGTTTATCAGTAGATCTGAAAGCCACAAGTATTAACTGATACATACAATAATGACAGAAGAAAAAAATGTTCTATGTTTTCTTCACTAAAAGTTTTTATGTAAAAAAGAAACATAGGGTGAATTGTATGGTATATGAATTATATCTCATTAAACCTATTTTTTAAAAAGAACCATAAACAAATACTGACTTTTAGATAATGATATGCATGCTGAAGTGGTTAGGGGTAAAGTATACTGATGTCTGCAACTTTCTTTGAAATTCGTCACAAATTAGAGACTGGTGAATGTGGATAGATCTTTAGAGAGGTGAAAAAGCAAGTGTAGAGAACGGTTCCTTGTACAACCTAAGTGATCTGTAAATGCATATTCTCTTATATCTGAAATTTTTCACAATAAAATATTGGGAACAATCATAATGAGACACCACTACATAATCACTGGAGTGGCCTTTTGTAAAAGAGCTTTGTTTTTTTTCAAGTGTTTTTTGTATTAAAAGTTCTGACATAGTTTTGATGAAGTGAAGTTATATTGACTACTGCATCTTCTATTTTTATTCAAGCAGAAGGGAAGAGTTAGGCACAGATTCTCACCACAGTTCTGTGCCTGCAGAAACCTTTAAGATAAATAATTGTAATTAACACAGCCTTGGCACTGGAAAAATGAAAACTCAGAACTTAATGTGTAAACAATATGATCTCCATTTCAAATGCTGTTTGTTCTCCTAAAATCTTACACCTCTTTTTTCTTTCTAGGCAATTACTTTTTTTTACTTTCCTTTGACCTCAGCAATATGTTCCCTGTTTACATTATTCATGGAATCATGAAGGGTCACTATTGTCTGCCCAATCCCAAGATAGTTTGGCACTTTTTCAAATTGTTTTGCTTGAATTGTACTGAAGTGGGAACCTGCTGATGCAGGCATGCACTTCAGCACCCTTGTACTATAGTAAGGCCAAAAAAAAAAAAAAAATAGATTAAAGGAATTAAAGTCTCTTTCATTTGCTTAGCAAAGGAGTAGTTGGTAAGGCATAGTAAAACTTTACAACTTTTTAAGTTTTCTGGTAGAATTTGAACTCACTGAAACTTACACCTTAACTGAGAGGAGTACTAAGTAATCAATTGAGGTTATTCCAACCAAACATTTAAAATACCCTTCATAAATATCCACCAGTGAGTGCTACTAAGTGTGACATACTGTGCAAAATCCTTGCTCTTAAGAAACATGAATAACATAGCTAGGAAGAAAAGTTGGAGAGGACACCAGGGCACGAGCAGATTCACGCTGCAAGATAAAGCAAAAAGAAGATGCGTGCCAAGTACCAGATGGAATGAAATCATGTTCCCTTTGCTCTCTTGCCCAGCCTAAGAAGACAGGCCAGGGGAGTTTGTGATCATGGTACAGAAATGGAGGCTATTGCTCAATTTGCTCACTCTACCCTATCAGTTAAAATTGCTATTCAAAATGTGCCTTACTCCCTATTTTGTATGTAGAGTCTTGGATTCTTATTTGAAACTTGGCAGCTTTGGAAGCTGTCTTATATTTTGTTCTGCTTTAAGACTTTCACTGCCAAGTACATATTCAGGCTTTGTTTGCCAGTTTTGTTGATTGTGTGGTTGAATGCCATCCCTGGAAAGATTACTTTTGAGCTAGTATGAAGTCAATGAGCTGCCTTCAGCATTCATGAGGAGGTTCTGAAGTTTCTGTTTCAAGGCTTTTGCCATGTCAGCATGTGTAAATCTAGTCTGATGCCAAGATGCCTTATGCCAATAGGTCCCTTTTGATTTTGGTATGCATGATTTTCCTTGTGGATATTAACCTGTTGCCATTAAAAGAAACAGAAAATTATAAGCTCATGGACTATAACATAGGTTCTAGCCACAAATATCATTTGTACTGTATCACAACCCTGATTTTGGTTTGTTAGAATTTTAAACTGTCTTGGCTTTTTTTTTAATATGTTTTCTAAAACTGTGTATCCAACTCCTGATTTTTCATTCAACCCATGATGATGCTTCCTGACTGCTCAGCTGGAATCTGGATTTGCCTTCTTTCATTCAGCACACTTCTGAAGCAGTGGCAGGTCTTGTGGGGAATTTGGGGGGTAGCAGATTCAAATTTGGCAGGACCCTGGGGGCATTAATCAATTGGAAAATATAAATGAGCAAATCATTTCTCAGATAAAATGGTTCAATTAAAAATGATATTGAACTGAAAAAACCAAAACATTACCAAACTAAAATTGTGTACAATTCATAGGTTCCACAATATGTTTATTTTGTTTTTATGTGCTTTTCAGGCTTGATCTTGCCATCTTTATAATTTAAATAATTGGCAATAACTTATAACCTGTTGTAATGATAATGAGTTCACCTTTACTACTGCCTCCCTGACTGATGCTGTGACCCTCTCCATTGCCTTCTTCACTTTTATTGTGTACCCACAGCAACCTAATATACAGCCCTGTGGCCAGCAGCTTCCACAATATTTCTTGTGGAAAATATTGGTATTTTGAGTGAAAAATTGTAACTTAATGGTAATGTATATCATATTAAACATACATAATATTTCAAATATTAAATAATTGCAGTGTTCCTCAGATAAAAACACGTCTATCCAATCTGGCCCTTGGAAGTAAGAGAAAACTTCCCACAGAAAACTCTTAATGTATTATTTTTGTTGTCGTTGTCTGTTTTCAGTGTTTATTCTTTTGTCCAAAACACAAATGATTAAGACTTGAGAATTCAGGAAGAAGGAGGCAGTATTTGATTTCCACTATCTGGAATAAAGAGAATGGCAATCTTAGAAATATTGAGCTAGTATGAGTTTTTAAAATTGGTTATACATTTTAAAATTTATATATGATGTTTACAATTGACATTGTCTATATTCCGATAGTTTAATAATCAATCATCTGTGATTTCTTAGTGAAAATGCCTAGTAAAAGTTGTAAAACCCTTCTGTGGAAGAAAGTAAGCCTTGCAGACAGAATGACTACATAATTTGCAGGGCCCAGTGAAAATGAAAATGTGGGTCATATGGTTCAAAAAACCAGAAAACTTGCCATTAAAAATACTAAAATATGAACCTTTTCCCTTTCTCCCAAGGTGTCTCTTTCTCTCTCTCTCTCTCTCTCTCTCTCTCTCTCTTTCTCTGTCTTTCTCTCTCTCTTTCCCTCTCTCTCCCTCTCTCTACCTGTATTGCTGTATTTGCTAATTAAGGTCGTGCTCCTTCAGGCACAGGGATACTCAGCACAGACTTCACAGGACACTGTGGGTCTCACCCCACAACTTGGGACACAAGCCGCCCATTAGGTATCAGGTTTTTGCTCTTGCCAGCCACTGAGCTGATGGGCTGTGGTCACCAGAAGTGGGGAAGTCGAGCCAGGCATCACCCTCCCACAGGCCCACTGCCCCAGCCCTCTCTGGATGGCTTTTGTAGCCTCCATGCTATAACGTGGTACGTACCTGGATGGGAGGCGGCAAGAAGCTTACCCCTGCCCAGTCACCCACCAAACGTCCTGAGGCACTGCCAGTTTAAGGCAGGACAACTGCCTCCATGTCCCGTCTCAAGATGCCAAGGGTCAACCCTAACCCTTTTTACACCCTCATCCGGGCCATGAATGAGGCAGAAAGTGATAGCAGTCACTAGTCACTAAGGAAGGAGAAAGGAGACTGGGAGTCCTGTAAGGGCTGAAGTCCCAGGATATGGCAGAGTGGGTGTGGACTATCCATCCTAGAGGCCAGGGGACAGGGACTGCATAGTAGCCAACACCCCCCAACACCCACTCCCCCGGGTCCACACGTACTTCATTGTCCCCACAAACTTCACTTACAAAACATAAATTCAATAATGAAATCATTAGGAATTTCACGACAGCAAACACAGAACATTAAACCCCAAACACAGGACCCTTTGAAGCACAGGGTTTTCTGTGTGATGCCAAAGAAGCAGGGCCCACCTGCTGGATAGACCCAGTCTACCTAAAATAAAATAATGGCTAACATGTATTATGCCAGACATTGTTCTAAGCACTTTACATGTATTAAGTCATTAATCCTCAAAGACCTTAATGGATATGCTATCATTATCCCCATTTTACAGCTGAAGTAACTGATACCCAAGATCACTCCGTGGTAAAGGGCACATGGAGGATTCAAACCCTGACAATCTGCCTCCAAAAGATTCTTACAGGAGATCTGAAAAAGGAGCAAATTACTTATTTATGCACTGAAAAAGCAGATCACATTTATAAACACTGTGCAGTGTTTGAGGCTTTGTCTTAAAGCAAATTTCTAGAAGATAAAATCCTAATTGGTTGCAGGTACCTTGAGTAAATAGGCTGTTTCCTTCATCTAGTTAGAACACCAAATGCAAGTATAAAAAGGGTTGTCTATGTCAAAGGCCTGGAGATATTAAATATAAAACAAAGGGGATTTGTGGATACTCCAAGAATTGAGACATTTTAAAACTTTCTAGAGATGGCTACGCTAACCCTCACCTCTACCCCCACATTGCCCAGCCCAAGGTTATGTAGCTAATTAATGACAGAACTGGACTTCACATCAGTTTGTCCTGGTTAAGGAAGTGGAAAGGAAGTTACCAGGCCCCTCTTATATTGTTAGTGCATGCTTAGACCCCTCGAGAAGACTGGACTGGGAAGAGAAAAAAGGGAGTGTCAACCAACATCTTACTGCTGGCTTTATTTTCTTCTTGTCTCCCTGATCAAAGGTGATTTCATGTTTCTTTATATAAAAACTAACATTGACTGCAACCTTTTCATTTTCATCATAGTTGTAATTATAAAATCACTGTTTTAATTGAAACTGCTGTTATAAAATATTGACTAGTTATAATGGAGGCATTGCTAGACCAATTTGTCTAAAGCTATGTCTCCAAAATAGAAGAATTTAAAGATAATAGGCAGTGTAATTCCTTGACACCAGTGCCTTCAAATCACCAACATGACTCTCATTAACTTTATTTTTGGATTTTGCAAGTGACCAGGCCAGAGGCCATGACTTACTTCTTCCACAGTCTTTCTTTCACTCCAGAGTATAGGATGCCACCATACAAAAGCATGAAATAAGAGCCATGGCCAACATCTTTTACCAGTTTATTGAGGCAATCTCAACTCAGGAAGCATACACATTAAACAGTTTGATTTGTTGTTATTGTGGCTTTCAAGTGTGCTTTGTAAAATCTTTTCCTGTCCCTTACATATATCTTTGTGTTATTCTGCAGCTTTAGGGTCACTTGTTTACTAAAATTCAGTGTTACATCTTTAAATTTTTAACCTCAAATGTAGTTGAGAATCTCCTCTCCTTTTTTCCCAATGCAGACTTCAGTGAGGATCCTCACTATTTGAGATATTGAAGGAATTAGCAGAATCTGGTTCAAAGATTATGGTTCTCCCTCCTCTTTGCAAGAGTTCCTCCAATTTGTTGGGCCAGGGAAAAAAGAGTGGGAAGAGGCATATGTTTCTTTACACAGCTGGCCTCTCAAGAGTCTTCTGTTCATTATGACTGCTTCTCTGACTACCTCTGAGGCAGGAATCCAAATGCTGGCATTTTCACGGGCTAGATGTTTGAGCTTTTCAGAGGCCCTGTGAGGCATCCACATCATACTTTCTGAAGTCAGGGTACAGCAGTTGTTCCATCTCCTCTCCTGCTCACAGTGGTATGCCTCTCCAGCCTCTTGCTGATGGATTCCCCTTGCCAGGCAGGTCATCATCTTGGGTAGAACACCAGCAAGCTGACTCAAGTGCACCTCACCCTGCTTGTCCCACAGGAATTTCCTACATCCTTGCCCGGCCAGACCATGGTCATGCAGGCTGCTCCACCACCACCCCTTCTCTCTGCCCTGCCATTTCTCTCTAGTTCTCCCTGCCTTGCTTCACAGGAACAGGGACAGATAAGCACATTCTCTGCCTAGACTGATGTTCACTGGGGGATGGAGTGCCAGTCTTTTCATCTTGCAGGCATGGCCAGTCTTTGAGTTTGTCTCTTGGAGCCCCACCCTCACTTTTGAAACCAGCTTCACAGAATAGAATCTTTTCACCACAAGCACTGTATTTCCCACAAAGACAAGTTACCTCATAACTCTTGCCATTCTTTCCTGAAACTTATTAAGTTGGAGCCTTGGCTGTGGTAGAGGGTATACCTCTTCCACTCTTCGGGGGTATCTGGGTCCAATTGCTGAAGCCTCACTTTGGGCATTACTTAGTCGCTATTGTTGCCAGGGATGGGTCCATCCTGTAAGCAACTGCTCCCCATGCCGTTATACTTATATGCTGATAGAAGGAGTAATTTTTGATGCAGAGTCAAGTTCTTAAGAAATTCTTGACACACAGTAAAAAAAAATTTTTAAATGTCAGTTTCCTTACCTTTTCAGAAAAGGCTAAGATTCTAAGAATGCTTAACAAAGGAGGGTGGTATATCAGAGAGACTTTGGCAAAATCAATAGGATTGAGGGAAGATCTCAGTTAGAGGAGAATGGAAACAGAGATTGAGATCTGGAAAATTGAGGAACAGATTTGGGGCAAGTGAGTAAGCTTTCTTCTCATGGAAATACAGGATATAAGATCAGAAAAGCAGGCTGGGAACATCAGATCAAGGGGTTATCAAGGACAGAATTGAAGACTATAAACATGAGTACAGTAGAAAGGCTTTTCAGTAGAGTGACCTGAGGGAAATGGAAATTTGGGGAAGTTCACTGTTAGACAAGGTACAGAAGAGGGTGGAGGAAAGGAGACCAGGGAACTGGTATTATAGTAATTTTAAAAGGAAGAAATAAAGAGGGCAGGATACAGGGGAACACATGAAGAGGGAGACTGTAAGCAATATTGGGATCATTTGTGATTTTTGGTAACTAATCTTACAGGAGAGGACATGCCAGCATGTTCCAAATGCATGCTGTGTAACGCTAATTCTATCAGATGCTACAAATCAACAAAAAAATTATCTGGTCACATATGCTGAGGAAACTCAGCATAATATGGTCTCTACTTAAAATTTGTAAAGTAACATAGAAATCCTAATGAAGGGGCAGGTGGCCAAAAAAAAAAAAAAGGAATCCTAATGGAAAAAAAAAATACCACATTACCTTGTTTAGCCCAGCATTTTTAACAATTATTTGATTATAGAACCTTCTTTTATGTAAGTCCTATCATACAGAACCAGTGTTCCAAAAAATACACTTTGGGAACCACTGGATTATATTATACAGTATGAATTGATTGATGTGTTGGTTTGCATGTTAATATTATGTTTTTCTTTAATAATCAATAAACAGAAACATAATTTATAATGAACTCTGTTTCTGAGTAGGAAACAGTTCTTGAACTGCCTAAGCTTGAGCTATATCTTTTAACACTTGGCCTTGTCTCATTTTCAAAATGAAATATATTTTTATAATAAAAGGCCAAGAATAAGTGGCTCAAATTTCATAATTTTATAGTAATCTCTGGTAATGTGGCCTTAAGAAACGTCACTATCTATGGACAGTATCAGTGTCCTCAGCTTTGGGCTCAAAAGAAAAAGAACTTTATTTTTACAGTTTTTTTTTTAACTTTAAAGTGAACATATGTAGAGTTTTTGTTTGGGAGACTAACAAGAGGAAAGCTGTGTCTCATTTGTTGTATTGTTTCACATGATAACTGCTAACTAAAAATGTGTTTGATTATGAAAGGAGAGTAGATATTAATTATTTTTTATACATAAAAAATTTGAGATCTTGATTTATTGGCTCAGACCAGTTAGTTTATTGGCGAAGGAGGACTTGGGAGAATCAGGTCTCATGTTCTTTCTAATATAGCACTTCTCCTTAAAGAATAGAAGATAAGGTTACCATTTCTATTGAATGTCAAAAGGACATTTCCTTTGTTTGTAAATTATTCCAAACTGTTAAGAGGCCTAGCCACAGAAGCTACTGTGTTCACTTACTCTTGGACATGATTCCCTCCCTTCTGCTCATTTATTAATGTCAGTGAACATAGTAAATGTATCAGTCTTGTCATTATACTTTTCACTGTATCCACTAAAGAATATCAAACACTAGTAAGCTCTGATGGTGAAGGCAGGAAATATGCCCATTATCTATTATTATTGATTCACATAACTGCTTAAATAATGAAGAATTATTGAATAATGAAGAAACTGAGACTCAGAAAGGTAGTAACTTAACACAGGCATAGGAGAGGTTGATTACAGAAAGAGCATGTATCTTCAGCTTCTTTGTAGCACAAACACTGCATAGCATCAAGCATTCAGAATAGATACTCTAAGTACACATCTGTTGAATAGCAGATTTTTTGGCAGAGATGCTAAGTAGTGTCTTATGCATAGATCTACAAGTATGTTTTACAATTTAAAGAGGCTCATCTATCTCAGAAATAAAGTGCCTGTTACTTTACGTCAAGCATGAAATATTGCCATTATATTATTTCCCAAAAAAGCATATAAACAAACCTTATAAGAGAAATAACCTCCAGCAATAGATGATAAAGATGATTATAGGTTTCAAAAGCTATTTGCTTTATATCATTAATAAGGATATGCTAGGTTGAAGAAGAATACATAATCTATTGAAGAGTTGTTACCTCAGAGGATGGAACTAGGGAATTAAAAATAGGAACGGCATTTTTAGTTTTTCTTTTATACATATATTATTTTACATTATATTAATCTATTATAAGAATATATTACTGTTATGATTTTTTCAAAGTTCATAAAAATGTCCTTTAAAGAATAAAAGCATAGAATTAACTTGGTAGACATTTATGCTTTTGTCAAAAAATTAAGTATTTCAAGTATATAGATACTATTAGAAAGCTTCTGTGTACCTAGTGCCCTAATTGTGACAAACATTAATGTTTTAGGGAAGTACAATTTTTAAAAAGTAAATACCCCAAACTTGCCCAGCTAACCAATAGTAAGTGTGAGTTCTTAGGCTTTCCTGCCTGGATCTGTATATATATACAAAGTAGCATATGCTGCAAAAGCTCTAAGTCTTTGCAGCAGTGCTCTGCTGAAAAACAATTATAACCATTGGTTGCTGGGCAATGGACAACACAGCAAACCCAGCTCCCTTCACTTCAACGTTTATTTATCTGGATTAATGATGTAGATCATCATAAACAAACAAGATATTTGTTATATAAATAGGATGGCTAATGCATTTCAGGAAATTTTAAGATTTTCCTTAGTGTTCATGTGTACTTTCAGTGCTTTTAACCTTGAAAGAGATATATATTGTTTGGAAACCAAAATTAAAGTTAGGTTGAAAGGGTACAGTATGATCTCCTTACCTCATGATAAATTACACCATGAATCTTAGGAAGGCATATTGAGCTTTCTATTTGAATGGTTTCATAATAGAAAGAAAATATAGAATAAATTCATTTATATTAAAGCACAGAGTAGTCTTATTAGATAGAGGAGAAAATGTCAAGGTATTCCTGGCTCTCATTCTCTTCCAGACTTCAAAGAAAAATCAAATCCAAAAGAAATGTTTTAAACTAGTAAAACAGAATGTTGTAATTGCAGCTCATTTTAAAATGCGCTTGGTCATTTATAAGGGCTAAGAAAGTTACACATGCAGTATATTTCAAAATGTTTTATGAGGTAGGATGTCTACTGTAAGTTATAATGGCTGTACTAAACCATAATAACTATCAGTACCACTGCTCTATGGTCTCTGAACAGATTGTTTCCGCAATTAGTATCTATGTACTAACTTAGCAATAAAAATATATATGGGCCCATTTCCTCAGGCTCTACCTCATGGGGATGATACAAAAATAAAATGAAATAATAGGCAAATAATCATTTGGGGAATTAAATATAAAATGTCACTAGTGGCATAATGTGTAATAAAAAATAATAGATACCAATACTGACATACTAGAAATTAGACTTCAGATCTCAAAAAAAATTTTTGTTGTTATACACTTCTAACCCCGTTTTGTTTGGCTATCATGGTAATCTGTATTTGTGGGAGAGCTTTGGGTCTTTCTATATGCATAACTGCTTCAGCTGTTTAATGAATTAACCCATTTACTACTATACTCCAAAAACTGATTGCCATCCTTATACACCCAGCCATTTTCATCAAACAACCAGTTGGCTTATTAATTATAAAATTGGTTATGAGTATGAGTGTGTGACACAGCTTGAATGAAAGCTTTTTCCAAAAATGCTTGTTATCTTCTAGCTTGACTACATATAATTCAGCCACATTGACTATAGCACTATTAGTTTGGCTGAGACTTATCCTTCATATAGTTTAATGGCTATTACTCAGTGAGATTGTGTTATTAAGGAAGCCAACTTAAGAAAAGCCTAGTAGTGACATCTGCAAGATTGTAGAATAGGAATCCCCAGACATTCTTTCCTTTTCTGGAAATACCAATTCAGCAACAAAACATGGACCATTTCCCTTTGTGAGAAATCCAGAAACCAGTTAAGAGACTCCTGCACCCCAAGCAAGTGCAAAATTAGCCACTGTAAGCCAACAGGAAAACTCATTGCACCCTCTCACCATTGTCCTTGCATACTCCCAGTCAATCAGGAGGTGTTTTAGTCCATTTGTGCTACTATAACAAAATGCCACAGATCTGGGTAATTTATAAACAATAGAGATTTATCTCTCACAATCCTGGTGGCTGGGAATTCCAAGATCAAGGCACCAACAGGTTCAGTGTCTGGTGAAGGCCTGTCTAGGTATCCTCACATGGTGGAAGGAACAGAAGAGCAAGAACACACTCCCTTCAACCTCAAGTTCCATTCATAAAGGCAAGCCCTCATGACTTAATCACCTCCCAAAGGCCACACCTCTTAATATTGTTGTATTGGGGATTACGTTTTAACATGAATTTTGGAGGGAATATCATCATGCAGAAGGAAACTCTCAGCTCCAAGCTTCTCCATGGACAGAGAAGACTGGACCATAAACATCCAACATTCTGACTTCTGAGGGGAGCTGCCTAAGGGACTGGCTTCTGTGTCGTCTCTCTCAGAGCACTGACATGGCCTGGCATATTCTAGATGTATGAGGGCTCTGAGAGCAGGAGCTTGGCAGTGTGCTACTGCTCCAGAAACTGCAGTATAGCAGACACCGGAAAATACAAGTTGGTTAGCTCTACCTCAAGGGGAAAGAGAAGAATGGAGCATGTGTTCAACATTCTAGCATTTTAGGGGGCTGCCCAAGGGACTGAATTCCTTCTAGCCTGACACAGGACACTGACAGGACCCAGCATATTCTAGATTCCTGGGGGTCACTGAGAACGAAAAAGAGCTGGGTGATGTCCTGCTGCTTTAGAGGACCTTCAGTATATCAGAGGAATCAGAGGGAGCAAGAGATTACAAGCCCCTGGGGAAAAAAAAAAAAAGAAACCAGCAAATCTAAGTAAAAATCTAAACACACAAGTTTAGAGAAGACACAACCAGAGAAAAAGCTTGAAAGACTCCCAGAACCTCTAACCAGGCTGATTGGCGAAAGTCTTTGTCTGTACAAAGCCAGTCTGAAAAAACTGAGAGAGGTGGTTACTTTGTTAAATATATGGATACTGACACAAAGTTATAAGGAATATGAAGAAACAGGGAAATAGCCCAATCAAAGGAGCAAAATAAATTTCCAGAAACAAACCTTAAAAAACAGGTATGTGAATTACTTGACAAAGAATTCAAGGTAACCATCATAAATATGTTAATCAAACTCAGAGAAACTGTGTGTGAACAAAATGAGTATTTCAACAAAGAAATAGAAAATATAAAAGAACCAAACAAATTTTGGAACTGAAGAGTACAATAACTAAACTTTTAAAAATTCTTTAGAAGGTTCGAAGGAAGAATCAACAAACTTGAAGACAGATCATTTGAAATTATCCAGTCAGAGAGCAAAAAAAAAGAATACAGAAAGCCTAGGGGACTTATGGGACACCATTAAGCATGTTGTGGTGTGTGTGTGTGTGTGGTCTGTGAAGAAGAGAGAGAAAAGGAGGCAGAAAGCTTATTTAAAGAAATAATGGAAACAACTCCCCAAATCTGGGGCTAAAAATGGATATCCAAATTCAAGAAGCCCAATGGATGCCAAGTAAGATGAATCCAAAGAAGTCAACACTAAGACACATTATAATCAAACTGTCAGAAATAAAAGACAAAATTTTGAAACAACGAAACAAAAGTGAATCATCACAAAAAAGGGAAACTCCATGAGACTATCAGTGAATTTCGTAGCAGAAACTTTGGAGGCAATATGAGAATGGGATAATATATTCAAAGTGCTGAATGAAAAAAAAATGCCAACAAAGAATAGTATCTTTGGCAAAACTATTCTTCAAAAATGGAGCAATAAAGACTCTCCCAGTTATTCAAAAGCTGAGCTGTGGGAGTTCATCACCACTAGACCTGGCATCCAAGAAAGGCTAAAGGGAGTACTTCAAGTTGAAATGAAAAGACACGAAACAGTAACACAAAAGTATACAGGAAAGTATAAAACTTGTTGATAAAGGTAAATATATAGACAAATACAGAATACGGTAACACTGTAATAGTAGTATATAAATCACTTTTAATTCTATAGAATTTAAATGATAAAAGTATAGTATCTATAACTATAAAAATATGCAATGGATACACAGTATAACAAGATCTACTTTGTGACATAAGTAATATAAAGTGGGTGGGGGGAGTAATAGCATAGTTTTTTTATGCACTTGAAGTTATCAGCTTGAAATATATTGTTATAACTGTAAAATGTTTTGTGTTAGCCCCATGGTAACCACAAAGAAAATACCTTTAGAAGATACAAAAGAAAATGATAAAGGAATCAAAGCATGTCACTAAAAAAAAAAAAAAAAAAAAAAAATGAAAATGAAACAAAACACAAAGGAAAACTGCAAGAGAGGATAAGGCAGAAAACAGCAAAATGGCAATAGTAACTTCCTCCCTATTCAAAATTACTTTAAATGTAAATAGATTAAACTGCCTAAGCAAAAGACACAGAGTGGCTGAATGAGTTTTAAAAATAAGATCCAACTATATGCTGTCTACAAGAGATTCACTTAGATTTAAGGGGACACATAAGCTGAAAGAAGAGGGATGGAAAAAGATATTTCATGCAAATGGAAACAAAAATAGAGTAGGAGTAGCCATACTTACATCAGACAAAATATACTTTTTGTCAAAAACTGACACAAGAGACAAAGAAGGCATTATGTAATGATAAGAGGGATAATTCACCAGGAAGATATAATAATTGTAAATTGTTATATAAATGTACCCAACATCAGAGCACCCAAATAGATGAAGCAAACAGTGACAGAACTGAAGGGAGAAATATGCAGCAAGACAATAATAGTAGGAGATTTCATATCCCACTTTAAATGATAGAACAGACAGAAGCTTGGTAAGGAGACAGAGGACTTGAACAACACTGCAGACCAAATACATCTAACAGACATACAAAACACGGTACCCAACAGCTGCAGAATATACATTCTTCTCATGCACACATAGGACATTCTTCAGAATAAATCACAAGTTAGGTCACAAAGTAAGTCTTAACAAATTTACGAAGATTAAAATGGGCACAGTGGCTCATGCCTGTAATCCCAGCACTTTGGGAGGCTGAGACAGGTGGATCACTCGAGGTCAGGAGTTCAAGACTAGCCTGGCCAACATGCTGAAACCACGTCTCTACTAAAAATACAAAAAACTAGCCAGGAGTGGTGGCATACACCTGTAATCCCAGCCACTCGGGAGGCTGAGGTGGGAGAATCGCTGAAACCTGGGAGGCGGAGGTTCCAGTGAGCCAAGATCACGCCACTGCCCTCCTGCCTGGGCAACAGAGCGAGACTCCATGTCAAAAAAAGAAAAGAAAAGAGGAGACATTACAACTGACTGTACAGAAGTTAAAAGGATTAAAAGAGACTACTGTGAACAATTATAAGTCAACAAATTGGATCATGTAGAAAACAATGGATAAATTCCTAGAAGTATATAGCCTACCAAGACTATGAATGATAAATAATGAAGAATTTTAAAACCTAAACAAATATAATTAATAAGGATATTGAAGCAGGAATTAAAAACCTTCCAACAAAGAATATCTCAGGGCCTGATGGCTTCACTGGTGAATTCTACCAAACGTTTAAAAAAGAATTAATGTCAGTTCTTCTCAAACTCTTCCAAAAATTTGAAGAGGAGGAAACACATCTGGATTCATTTTATGAGGCCAGCATTACTCTGATAGCAAAGCCAGATTAAAAACACCAAAGAAAATAAAACTATAGGCCACTATCTCTGATGAAGATAGATGCAAAAATCTTCAACAAAAAATCTAGCAAGTCAAATTCAACAACACAATAAAAGAATCATATATCATGACTAAATGGAATTTATCCCTGGGATGCAAGGATTGCTCAACATAAGAACAATATTCAATTTGATACATCACATTAACAGATTGAGGAATGAAAAAGCACATGATCATCTTAATATATGCCCCCCAAAAAAGTATTTGACAAAAGTCAGCACACTTTTCATGATAAAAACAGAACCTAGGAATGAAAAGAAATTATAGCAACATAATAAAGACCGTATATGAAAAGCCCACAGCTAACATACTATATGGTGAAAAACGGAAAACTTTTCCTCTAAGATCAGGAACAAGGCAAGGATGCCCATTCTTGCCATTTCTTTTGAATGTAGTACCAGAAGCCCTAGCCAGAACAACTAGGCAATAGAAAGAAATTAAAGACATCCATATCAGAAAGGAAGAAGCAAAATGCTCCCTGTTTAAGTTGACATCTTATATGTTGAAAACCCTGAAGATTCCATTTAAAAAAACTGTTAGAACTAATAAATGAATTCAGCAAAGTTGCTGGATTGAAAAGACAACATGGAAAACTTAGTTGCATTTCTGTACACTAGCACTAAACAGTCAAAAGGAAAATTAACAATTTCATTTCCAAGGCATAACCATGAATAAAATACTTAGGAAAAAACCAAGAAGGCAAAAGACTTGCACACTGAAAACTATAAACACTGCTACAAGAAATTAGAGCAGACATTAATAAATGGAAAGAAATACTGTGTTCATAGATTGGAAGACTTAATATTGTTAAAATGTTCATAGTACCCAAAACAATCTACACATTCAATGCAATCCCTGTGGGAATCCCAGTGGTATTTTTTACAGAAATAGAAAAATCTAAAATTCGTATGGAATCACAAAGGACCTAAACTAGCCAATACAATCATGAGAAAGAAGAACAAAGCTGGAGTCTTCACATGTCCTGATTTTGAAACATATTACAAAGCTACAGTAATCAAAACAGTATAGTACTGGCATAAAGACATACATATAGACCAATAGAAAAGAATACACAGCCCAGAAATAAATGCACAACTATATGGTCAACTGATTTTTGACAAAGATGCCAAGAATACACAACGAGGAAACGATAGTCTTTTCAACAAATGGGGTTGGGAAAACTGGATATCTACTGGCAAAAAAAAAAATGAAATTGGATCCTTATCTTACACCATATACAAAAATAAACTCAAAATGGATTAAAGACTTAACCATAAGACCTGAAACTGTTTACAACTCCCAGAAGAAAACGTAAGAGAAAAGCTGTATGACGTTGATCTTGGATATGACATGAAAAGCACAGGTAACAAAAGCAAAAGTAAACAAGTAGGACTATTAAAAAATAAAAGCTTCTGCACCATAAAGGAAGTAATTAAGGTGGCCTGCAGACTGGGAGAAAGTACTTGCAAATCTGTAAGTCATATATCTGATAAGGGATTAACATCTGAAATATTTAGAGAACTCCTATAACTGAATAGCAACAAACAGATAACCCAATTCAAAAATGGTCAAAGGACTTGAGTAGACATTTCTTCGAAGAAGACATACAAGTGGCCAAAACGTTTATGAAAAACTCAGAATCACAATAATCAAGGAGGAGATGCAAATCAAAATCACAATAAGATTACCTCATACCTGGAAAATAAGTGTCGACAAGGATTGTAACTCTTGTACATTATTGATGGAAATGTAAAATGTATAGCCACTGTGGAAAACAGTATAGAGGTTCCTCAAAAAATTAAATAGAATTTACATATGATGCAGCAATTCCACTTCTGGCTATTTATGCAAAAGAACTGAAACCGGGATCTTGAAGAGATATTTTACACTGCCATGTTCATAGCAGCATTATCCACAAGAGCCAAGAGGTGAGAGGAACCTGAATGTTCATCAACAGATAAATGTGGTATATATGTACAATGGAATATTATCCAGCCCTAATAAAGAAGGAAATCCAGCCAGGCACGGTGGCTGAAGCCTGTAATTCCAGCACTTTGGGAGGCCAAGACGGGAAGATTGCTTGAGCCTGGAGTTCGAGATCATTCTGGCCAACACAGCAAAACCCCATCTCTACAAAAAAAAAAAAAAATTAATAATTAGCCAGGCATGACAATGCATGCCTGTAGTCCCAACTACTCAGGAGGCTGAGGTGGAAAGATTGCTTGGGCCAGGTGTTCAAGGCTGCAGTGAGCTGTGATTACACCACTGTACTCCAGCCTGGGGGACAAAGTGAGATCCTGTCTCAAAAAAATAAATGAATAAATAAAAATTAAAAAACAAAAAAGCCAGGTGTAGTGACCCACGCCTATAATCCCAGCACTTTGGGAGGCTGAGGCAGGTGGATTGCCTGAGGCTACGAGTTCAAAACAAGCCTGGGCAACATGGCAAAACCCCATCTCTACAAAAAATACAAAAGTTTGCCGGGCATGGTGGAATGTGCCTGTAGCCTCAGCTCCTGGGAGGCAGAGGTGGGAGGATTGCTTGAACCTGAGCCTGGGAGGTCAAGGTCGCAGTGAGTGGAGATCGTGCTATTGTACTCTAGCCTGGGCAACAGAGTGAGGAGAAGAAAAAATAAAGGAAATTCTAACATATGCTTCAGCATGGATGAATCTTGAGGACATTATGCTAAATGAAATAAGCCAGTCACAGAAAGGCAAATATTGCATGATTCTACATATATGAGTATCTAAAATAGTCAAACTAATCAAAGCAGAAAATAAGATAGTAGTAACCAGAAACTGGAAGGAGGAAAAAATGAGGAGTTGCTATTCAATGATTATAAAGTACAGCATTGTACCTGTAGTTCACAATACTATGCTGCACACCTAAAAACGTCATAAAGAGTGTAGATCTCATGTTATGTGTTTTTTACCACAATTTTTTTAAAAGATAAATCTAGCTATTTTGATCTCATACACCAGCATTCTCATGACAAATGGGGAATATTAGGATGAGACAGATTTGTATTGAAAAAGACAAAACCAATAAAAGTGTAGTGACACAATTAAAATTCTCTAAGACTAAACATTTCTGGAAAGTATACATGAGTATAATACATTGAAATGCAGCTTTTACTAAGTCTGCTTATATGTTCATTTTCGAAGTGTGAGATTGATATTTATTATGGATGTCAGAGGAATTGTTTTCTTCACTGTGGGTCTGTGTTGTATAGCACTTTTTATTTGTGATTTATTCTCTCTTAGGGCTATTTCAAGTATGATTTTTGTAGACATGCTATGGAATTTGTTTCCTTGACATGTACAATAAGTTCAGAATACTTCTTTCAGTCTTTTTTGTTGGTGTGTAAGATTATTAATAGTGAAAAACTTTAAAGTAGAATCTAGTACTCTTTATAGTTCAGACTTTTATTTTGGTAATAATGATTAATTTAGAGAATCTCATGTTAAGATTCATGCTATATTGCCATTATTTTAAAAGTGTGAAATGCATGAGTTTTAAAAGACCAAGTTTAAAATACCAATAATTAGTGATATTCATATACCATATGTTTACCTACAAATATCTTAGGTTATGTTTATTACACACTAAAGCTCCTCTCGAGCACAAAGCAAGCACACGCTTGTCAGACCACAAGCAAATCCATAATTTTTCCACAATTGGTGTCAACCTTTCCATGTATTTATTAAGTACAGAACATATTTACCTATTTACCAGAATATTTACTTATAGAGTCCCCATTTCCATAAGCATTACTGCCACCACTCCAATTCTGAAAATGAAAATCAAGAAATTTTTTTCTCTCTAAACTCATAGACATGCTTTGCTCTGAAGCTTCAAATCAGCAAACACGGTTGCCAAGAGAAGCTTTAAGAAAGCTAGTTTTATACTCAGAGGTTATACAGTTGAAAAAACTATATAGCAATCATTTTAAAATTTGTACTGAATTATCTGGTTTTGCTGTCAGGCCTAGAGTTCATCAGATAATTTCCAGAGCTGTAATTCATTTTCACTTATGAGACCTTAGACTGTTACAGGGAAAAGGGTTTTTTCCTCCTCTCAAGTTTTTCCAGTAATGCTTCCATGTACCATTAAACTGCTGGCACATTTTAGTCCCAGAGGATAGATTTTGTTTGGCATCCTAAGGAATTTTGATATATTTAAGAAGGTGAGAAGTACACATTGGCATCATTTAAACAACATAAGTCTACACCCAATTGGCTTTTACATGCCAAAGATGTGAAATGTGCCAACTGTTTAATAGTACACAATAACTGTTCAACTACATAAGTTGATTTCAGTGAAACAGTTTGATGTGTGTTTTATCCTGAATAATTTAGATACAATTAAGTCTATGGTGCCTTCATAATAGAGGCAGGCTGTTCCTAACTTTTGCATAAGCAGATATTAATATTATTGAAATGTTAGTCATAGTTGAATTGAGTAGAATATAAGAGTATTGCTTTAGTTTAAGGTGCCTTTTCAGCAACTTCAGTAGTTTCTATACTGCCAGCAAATGTGAAATAGGAAAACAGAATTTGAAATTGACTATCTTTATTTCTTTTAATAAAACAAATTTGTACTTTTAGTGAGTTGGGGAAGCATATGATAGATTTTCTTTTATTTTCAGACTTTTAAATATATATGCTATTCATTTTAACCAGACTGTGTGTGTGTGTGTGTGTGTGTGTGTGTGTGTGTGTGTGTGTGTGTGTGTGTGTGTCAGTCACTGACTGTGCAAGCCCTAATTGGAAAAATGAGCATGACTGTGCAAGCCCTAATTGGAAAAATGAGCATGGAGAGAGAAAGATAAAAATGATATAACCTTATCTTTCTAAGGAACTTACAATCAAATAGGGGAAGACATGGAAAGAGAGAGAATACAAGTACTAACTCTAATGCAAAGCAGACAGTCCTTGTGTTTTAACTTTTGGAAAACAAAAGTTAATATGACATTAGAGAGTATGAGAACTGGGGGCAAGTGAAGGCTATGTTAGGAAGGGAAGGGTGATGTGAGGGCTCCATATAATTAGCTTAAAAGAACTTAAAGGATGATCCCTATCTTAGAGGAAACAAAGGAATAGAAGTAGACTATAGAACCATAAAGTGTGGAGAAGGGAAGGTGGAGGGGAAGAGGTTTAAGTTATATAAAAGAAGGTAAATTTCCCTCTGTTACCAAATTAGGGGGAAAGGACTAGATGGAATTTTATAAAATGTGTAGAATACATTTGAGATACTCACAATATATTAGTTTCATAGCCTATATAAATTTCACTTTGGGTAACCTGTGGTCACCCAAAAGAGATAGGCAGTCATCCTTCAGACAGCCAAAACTGAGATACATTGAAAAGGCCAATGTGTCTACCACTCTGGAGAGACATGACATCAGTAGTAATCATCATGGTCAGAGAAAAGCAGCAGTGGTTTTCAATATGACTCCAAATAAAATGTCACAAGGACAAAGCCTCTGTACTTGGCTGCTTCTCTTTGTAGTGTGCTCTGTAGTGTGTGGCAACAGAGATTCACTTATTTAACAAATGATTAATGATTTTTGCAAGCAACCTAGGAGCCAGGTAGTAGAAAGTAAAATTGGAAGATAAGTTAGTATCAAGTCATGAAAGCCTTTTTAGTGTTTAGTGCCAAACAACTTTTCTAAAAGACAAAGCATATTAGAGCTGAAAAACTATTACTTAAAATTATGTTTGGACTATATCCAAAAAAGAGCTCTTGTAAGAATATGCAAAACAGAATATTTTACAATTGTAGATTACAGTTCCTTTTAGAGATAAGCAGCTGAAGATAATTTTAGAACATCCTCCAGTTGTTTCCTTTTTCTGCAATGAGCAGATTCGTAGTTATGTTCCCTCACAGTAGTGGTTAATGTTATTAAGTCTTTCTCTTATACATCTAAATAGGTTGCTCTAACAGCACAGTAAACCAAGATCTCTTTTTTTTTTTTTTTTTTTTTTTGAGAAGGAATCTCATTCTGTCGCCCAAACTGGAGTGCAGTGATGTGACCTCAGCTCACTGCAACCTCCACCTCTCAGGTTCATGCTATTTTCCTGCCTCAGCCTCCCGAGTAGCTGGGACTACAGGCTCCTGCCACCACGCCCAGCTAATCTTTGTAGTTTTCGTAGAGACAGGGTTTCACCATGTTGACCAGGCTGGTCTTGAACTCCTGACCTCAGGTGATCTGCCCACCTCAGCCTCCCAAAGTGCTGGAATTACAGGCGTGAGCCACCACACCTGGTCATAAACCAAGATCTTATAGCATAGATTTCTAGTTGATATTTACTTTAATGAACACTAAACTGTGACTATTATTGGTGTCTTTTTTCCCTATATATCCGACTGTCTCTTCTACCTTCGGTGAGCTTATATTATAATAAGACAGAAAAGGCTAGTAGATATTAAACAAAATTGTGCAGAGGCCAGGTGCAGTGGCTCACACCTACAACCACAGCACTTTGGGAGGCCGAGGTGGGAGGATCACTTGAGACCAGGAGTTCAAGACCAGCCATTCAAGACCAGCCTGGTGGACATAGCAAGACCCCATCTGTGCCAAGTAAAGTAAAATTTTGCAGAATAGTCTGTGATTATAGCTCAGCAAGTTAAGGTATTTAGGTCTAGAATAAGGACAGTGCTAGGATGTGGCCAAACTTTGAAGTATGATATAATTAAGTTCATTAGTATAAGGCTACTAAAAGAGGAAGATCTTCCTGATAAAGAAAAGCATAAGTAAAAGCAAGGAGATATGAATGCCGGTTGCATACTTAGAAACAGTATAGAATCTGGCCTGAGAGAAGATTGTTATTGGGGAAAATAACTGAGATAAGGATGACTTATGGAATGCCTTGAAAGCCATAGAGGATATAGAGAAACACTGTAGGTTCTGGGTGGTATGCTAAAAAACAGCATTTAGTAAACACTACTGTAGAAGAAATGTACAGGACATATTCATGGAGGCAGAGAAGAGTCAGGGATGCAGTTATCTTAAGTGTGAGTTTATGAAAGCATCAGAAAACTCTAGTAAAAGTGGGGAAGGAAAGAGATGCGTAAAAGACCCTTTCAACAGATAAGAAAATTTGAACACAGATTAGTTATAGAGAGTAAGAAAAAACTGATTAAAGATGCAGCTGTTATATACAGTCACATTGACTTTTCTAAGTGGTATTTCCCCCAGCAACTTGGAACCTAAGTCTTTTACACATATTCATACAACTGTTACTCCAAATTACTTCTTCAGTCAGTGATTTCTAATTCTAACCCATGATCTTTAAAACATAGATTTTTTAACTTCTATGTATTCTATATCATTGGAATTTAAAGGCTTTTCCTTGTATTTAAACTAGGTCTCTGTGGAGTGTAGGTAAAAAGAAGGGAATTGTGGGAGAAAAGGAGCAGGGAGAAATATTTAAAAAAAAATACATAAATACATAAATATAACCACATAGTAATTCCTGTAACTAGAAAATAAAACTAAATAGATGCATTTCTTGAACATGCTCAGAGCCATTTAAGCAGCTTTATTCCCTGTCAACATCTCGGAACCTTTATGACTTTTATGATGTTGATGGAAGTACTTCCTGGAAGCATATGGTTTGCTTGGTAGTTATTCTTCCAGCTTCGTTGCTGGCAGAATATCACCCCAAAGAAGAGAATACAGATTGGTGATGATCAGCCTCAGTGGGGGTAGCATAGCTCTGAAGCGTTGTGGTGAGGCTTTTTCTAGACTCTGGAGAAACTTCTTGAGGTTTTTCAGAACACCGAAGCCTTTAGGAAAAGTAACTACTTTCTTTTTAGTACATGGTTAACTCATTCACAGTAAAAACCATCTCTCTTCCCTGTCATAGTGGTCTTTCCCTCAGGCTACCTGGGATGCAGTCAAAGGTTTTCGGAGCCTTGATTGTCTTGCCTGAAGGTACAATGTGACCTAGATGGATGTGACATGTTGTCCTTGTCCTGTTGCTTGGTTCACTTCCACAAAGGTTTTCTTCCATAAAAAGTGTTGTGTTTTTAATTGTTTTTGTTTTTATTTTACATGTTCTGCTGTCTACCCAATTCCTCAGAGCCCTGAAAGAGTAAGAAATGTGTAATTTCTGATTTCTCCTTCCAGCCAGAATATCTTCCTGATAGCATGTTTCTTACAGGGCTCTTTTAAATGTCTTCTGTGGTGAAATTCAGGCTTTTGTCATTATTTCCTGTAATCTCCCTAACTGTTGCAGCTCCATGTCCAGACTTAGTTCACTGTATTCTATTCATGATTCACCTTTCCCTTCTCCAGCCTATAGGCAGACATGCATTTAAATGAAATGTACAGAAGGAGCATTCCTTTTATTAACCTCCACAGACGAGAATTCTTCAGGCTCCAGTATTTAATACCTCAGTTTCAGTATCTTTGCATATAGATTATACAATGTTAAAGTCTGAAAGAACCTAGGATATCACCAAGTCCTAAACTTATTTCATTTGCGAGAGGATTAAGTCCTAGAGAATTACATAAAATACACATTCTAAACCCTCCCTCAACTCAAATTAATATGTGCGTTTTTAATGATGACTTTCTAACAAGTTCACTGGTAGAAATTGACCTCAGCACCTATTTGTAAAGCTGACTATGGCCGTAGCCAAGAATAAAGCCTAAAGTTCTTTTAAGGGTTTAATTTATTTCATGCATCAAGCCTCTGCATATATCCAGCACTTTTCCAACTTAAAAACTAATTTCAAACAAAATGTACAATCTTCTTTCCAACCCTCGTCAACCATGTGTCCTCTCCCAACTCTACTTTCTGAAAAATCTGGGAGAGGAAGAGGGACCCAAAACTTTACTGTCAGACAAGAGATACACAGGAAACACAGTTGCCATTAATACCATATAGGGTGAAAAAATGGCTTCATCCCTTTCAGAAAGGCTGAACTGGGAGGACGAGGAAAAAGAAAGCATACTCAGAGTTTGACATTGAGTAGACACTCAATAAATATTTTTTGAATGAATGAAATGAGGTGAATCAATGAACCACGGACCTGAGGCTCTGTCTCCAGCATACCCTCTCTTCTAAACCCCAACAACAACCTGGACATCACCGTTTGATGATTCCAAAGAAACCTAAACATGTCTACAACTTAATTAATCACCTTTCACCCATCTCCTACTTTAATGTTCCCTGTCTCAATGCCTGGTACCTAAAAATGCCAACCACATAAACCACTAACCTAGAAGTCATCCTCTCATTGACTCCTCACCTCCAGTCTAACAAGTCCTGTCAACTCTACCCTATACAATATGACAGGTCTATCAAAAATCTTCCCTACAAAAAAGGTACAAAATCTAGATAACTTTATTACAATTTCATGTAATCCCTCTTGTAAAAGTTGTGTAAGAAAACTGAGGGGAAAAAGCTATTCAACTAATTTTGTAAAACTAGTATTATCAAAACTAGATAGGGATAATACAGGAAAAGGAAACTGTACATCAGTGTCACTATTGCAGATAGAAAAACAAAATCTAAATAGAACAGTGTCAGGTGGAATTTGGCAGTTTATTCACACACACACACACACACACTACTACTACTATTGCTACTCCTAGATAAAGTTTCTCACAAAAACAGGAATGATTCAACATCACAATGTAGAAATATACTTGATATAACTTAGCACTCATTCTTAGTAATTTTAAAAAACAAATTTCCTAGGAAACAGCATAGAAAAAAAGTTCCTATCCTCATAAAGGGTCACCATCAGGAACAAAGAAAATGTATTTTTCTTAGTCACCATCAAGAACAAAGAGAATATATTTTTCTTAATGATAAAATTTTGGAAATATTTCAACTAAAGTCGGGAGTAAGAATGTCTACTCTCTCCAGGTCTATTTGACATTTTTACTAGAGGTGCTAACCATTTTAGTAACTCCCTAATGGGGAAGAAGCAAGTATCATAAGAACTGGAAAGAACAAGACCAAACTGTCCCTATCTATAGCCAAGAGAATCTACAAACAGAATTCAACAAGGTTGCCAGATTCAGGACCTCAGACCTACAACTTGCTATTCCTGTAACTAACCTTGGCCATTACTTAACTATCTATATTACAGTTTACTCATCTGTAAAAGGGTGATCAAGAAGATTAACCAATGTAAAGTACCTGCTGTGCTGTAAGTACATAAGTATGAGCTATTACTAGCACCATTGAATTAATACACTATGTTTAGCAGTCTTACTATACCTAACTAGAAAATATAATAATAAGAGCTAATGATTGTTTATCAAGTCATGTGGTCTGCTTACCAAAAAAGATCTGCAGTAACTTTCCAAATCACTCCATAGAAAAGCTGAAGTCTTTATAGTGACTTACAAGACTTATGTGATTTTGCCCTCTACTTTATGTCTTTCTTCATCTCCTCTACTTACTTTTCTTCAGATATGCCGGCCTCCTCACTATTCCTGGATTCACCCAGCAAGCTACCTCATCAGGGCCTTGATATTGCTATTCCCTCTGCCTGGGACAGTGCAAATTAAAATAACTATCATGTCATATCCATCAAACTGGTACATTTTCTAAAGTCTAGCAGTCAAGTAAGTTGGCAGAGAGGTTAAGAGAAACAGGAACTTTCATACTCTACTGATGGTTATATAAATGGTTACAACTGCTTCTCAGAAAAAGTTGGCAATAACTTGTAATATGGATACCGTGGATGTTTTTTGACCAGGAAATTGCACTTGTGGATACACACCCTAGAACAACTTCAGCACATAAATAAGAGGAAAAGTAAAAGAATGTTGAATATAGCATTTTTTGTGAGACAGAAAAATATGAGATAAGTTACAAAATGATACATGCATTATGATTGCATTTGTATGAAATTTATGAAATTTTAAATATGTAAAATAACATTATACATTATGTATATACATATATCTAGTAGTGATTCAAAACTGTCCATAAGAAAAATAAATGTCAAATTTATTTCAGTGCTTTCCTCTAGAGAGGTATGGAGTGGTGGAGAGATACACAGGAATCTTCACTCTTCTTTTATTCCAAAGCAAGTGTGACCAAATGTTAGAAGGCAGTGAGTTTAGTGATTAATACATGGGTGCATCAATTCATGTTATTTTCTGAGTTTTCTAGATATTTGAAATATTTCTGTGTAAATACACACATGTCCCAAATCTAGCCACTTCTTACCACCTCTGCTGCTACAATCATGAGCCTAATCCCCATCATATCTTGCTATCATCAGCTTCTCACAAAGTCTGCTACAGTAGCCTCCTAACTTGTCTGCCCATACTTATTTGCCATACAGCATTCAAAGTAATCCTTTATCATGAAGTAAATCAGATTATGCTACTCCCCTTTTCAGAACACTCCAGTGGCTTCTCATTAAAATCTGTACTATTTACTGTCCTGTCTACTCTCAGAACTTATTCCCTACCACTTTACCCCAGCCCACCAAGGTGCAACCACCTTTGTCATCTTGCTGTTGCTTGCCAACCATGTTCTTACTTCAGCGACTTGCACCTACTGTACCCTCTAGTACAGTAATACTAGTACCAGTAGTGTTCCTTGCATTGTTCCGTACTTCACTTTTTTTAAGTCTCTGCTTGAATGACCTTCTCAGAAAGGCTTTCCCTGACCAACCTATCTTTAAAATATCCTCTCCCCAGGCCGGGCATGATGGCTTATGCCTGTAATCCCAGCACTTTGGGAGGCCGAGGCAGGTGGATCACCTGAGGTCAGGAGTTCAAGACCAGCCTGACCAACATGGTGAAACCCCATCTCTACTGAAAAATACAAAAACTAGCCAGGCATGGTGGCAGGCGCCTGTAATACCAGCTACTCAAGAGGCTAGGCAGGAGTATCACTTGAACCCAGGAGGCCAAGGTTGCAGTGAGCCGAGATCACGCCATTGCACTCCAGCCTAGGCGACAGAGCAAGACTCCGTGTCAAAAATAAATCCTCTCCCTGGCCTAAAGCAATGACACCCCTGTAACAATGGCATTCCAGTGCCAGTTCTTGGTCTCTGAGCTCAGTTTTCCAATAAAAGAAACCAGGGCTTCCAGAAGAAGTGTTTGATTGCTTGATTCCAGACCCAAAAGAGGGAAAATATAAAACAAGACTGAACATCATGTGCCAAAAAGTAAGGAAACATGTAAAGAAACATGAATGGGGACATGTCAAAAAATGCACAGGAGCCAGCCTGAAATAGCTCCTGATGACCAAAGATAAAACAATTTGAGCAAGAAAATAATACTGGTTTTTAACCCCTAAAATAAAATAAATATCTATGAGTTCATACTATTGTAATAAATAAATTAATGAATTAATAATTGTAGAAGGAAAGAGGAAAATAGAGAATTGCTATTAGGCAGATAACACAGTAATAAATGTTGCAGACGAGATTCCTCAAAGGATGCAAAAATTAATGGGTAGAAATTTGAGCAAGGTACTTACAAAGGATAAGGTAAAATTTTATATTGAAGAAACCTGACAGACACCAACTTGACAAAATAGTCAAGGTAAAAAGCACCAGTATATAAGACATATCAGCATAATGAACCACTTGGTAAAATGCACTGAGAAGCAGACATTATTTTTGTAGCAGTCTTGCCAAAAATGCATAACTTCTATCATGAAAAAACTTCAGACAAACCCATATTGAGAAACGTTCTATAAAATAACTGATTAGTACTCTTTAGAAATATCAAAGTCATACATAAAAGACAAGGAAAAACTGAGAAATTGTTACCTGTAGAGATTTAGCAACTGAATGCAAGTGGGATCCTGGAATTACAAAAAAAAAAAAAAAAAAAAAGGGTATTAGTGGACCTGGACCTGGTACCTAAAATTATACCTGTAGCTTAGTAATTACTTATCACATTGGTATGTCTGTCCATCCATTCATCCATCCATCTTTGATACCTCCCTTTTTCTCATGATTCACATCTAATTTCTCACCGTATCTTCGTTTAACACCTGGTTCCTTGTGGAGAGAGACTAGGAGACAAATTATATCAGCAACAGAGCAACAACTTTTTGGTAGATCCTATATGAATTTTCCTACATATCCAGGATAAGATTTTATTTTGAAAGAGTAAAAATATTGAAAGTTTTGGGAAATTTATGTAAAAGAATCACAGAAGTAATCACACATGGAAGTAACAAAGCCTCTGACTTTGCCTGTTTGGGGGATGGGAGCTCATCTTTACTTGCCTAGATTGTTGTACTGGCCTCCTAATTGGTCTCCCTGCTTCCAGTGTTGCCCAGCCCTTTATTCCCACGCAGGAATGATGTCCTTATAGCCAGAGAAGTATTTTCAGGGGGAAAATCTAATCATGTCACTTTCTGTGACTAAAAGCCTTCATCACTTCACCATTGCCTTCAGAATGGAAGCCCTACAGATTCTGCCTCTGCCAACTTCTCCATCCTTATCTTTGACTATTTCCTTGCACAAACCATAATCACCATTCATACCAAACAACCCAGACTGTTACCACTCTTTGGCTTTGCATTTACTGTTTGTCTTCTTCTCCTAGGACTCTAATTTCCCATCTAACTCTAACCTGCCTTTTAAATTTGACTGGAGCAGTACCTTCTCCTCAAAGCCTTTCCTTGTCCGCTAAAGTCTCTCTTTAAGTGTGCTTTCAGCACCTTTCAGCTCCTTTGCAGCACCTTCTTGAGGATAAAGATTACTTGAATCTCCAGCTAGCTTGTTGCCTTGTACATGGTGGTGCTCAATAAACGTTGCTTGAGAAAGAAAAGGAAAAAAGGAAAAAGGACAGGAAGGTTTTAAAGTTATGTAAATATTAAGCAAAAAAAAGTCATCCTGCTTTTCTCCTTCTCTACTTTGATTTCAGGCTCTTGCATATTTGTGTAATTTATTTTACCTGATTATCTGCCTATCCTTTGACATAGATGAAATGTAAATATCCATTAACTGAAGGAGATTTAGAAAGCTGTCCACTGTGGCATAAACAATTGCTGATAACAATGGTATTGAGCCAGATTAAGAGTATGAAGTGCATTCAGAGAATCTGATATAATGTCTATATTTTTAACTTCTTCACCATCTTTGAACTTGACAATGCCAATTTTTTGAAAAAACCATAGTAAAATATAGAACTATCTCCAAAAAGTGTGTTTTGAAACAATGCATGCCATCTTAAGGAATGCAAGAAAATCAAAATATGCCTTCTACGTACTTGATTTGCTTCCTCTGTATTTGTAATTACTGACAAGTTTACTTGGTATTTATTTGCTATACCCAGACTATGGAAAACCATGGAAGGGGTTAAATAAATTAGCCCCTGAGTTTTTAGTCTACCTAAGGAAAAACAAATTTCTAAGGGAAAGCAGGGGAAGTATAAAGCTAGTGGAAGGGGAAAGATCCCAGTTACATTTTTACCTCACTGAATTCTTTCCAAACTCAGACTATAGTTTTTTTTGGTTTTTTTTTTTTTTTTTTTTTTTTTTGCATCTACCACGCCAAGCATGATATTTTTAGTAACAGTAGTACAGAGCAAGCAGCCTGTCGTTTGGGAGCTGACAAATAAGCACACTGTTCCTCTTACACACAATATGCTCCGCATCTTTATCTCCACTCATCCTTACAGAAGCTCTTCAGCTTGCTGTGTTTCTTTAAGGAAATGACAAGGAGCACTGGTTAATAAGCTCTTAGGGTTATTCAGTATCCCTCTTCAATGCTCATTTTCTGAAGTTGAAAACACTTACGCATGTGCACACATGCACACTAAACTTTGTCAGAGATGAAGTACTTCCAAATGGTACTTGAATGTGATTAAGGGAACCCTGGGCCTGATAGGACTCATTACGCAACATGCCAGACATAACAGTTTGCTCAAACTTTGGTTCTAAGAAAAGGAAACATCTTGGTAAAAAATGACTCATAGAAGTGGAGGTAATCGTTTATTGTATTTCTATATAAATGTGTGCTCAATACATCATTTTAAAAGAAATGTAGCAGACTTTTTTCTTACAAAATATGCATACACCAGAATAGTGTCTGTCATTTCTTTGGCATTAGACAAAGAAATCAGAGTCTGTTTGACTTATTGCCATGAGTTGCTGGTATAGAGTTATCTATTTTTCCTCCCTGATCATTATAATTTTCTAAAACAATTCAAGATTATATTAAGCAATTTTATACTTAATGTCATTGGTAAATTTTGTTTATTTTCAAGTCAATGGTTAATAATGTTATTTTACAATGTGGTTCTACAAATCTTTCAACACAGCTTAAAGTTACTCAATTCCGTTTTCAACTTCTAATTTCAGAGCGTATTAACAACCATCCCATTGTTGAATTTCTACCCCTAGGTAAATTCCTCAAGGATTTTTTATATTATCTCAGCCTTTAATTTGTGGGTCACACTCCTGTTCGTTCTTTATCATTCCAGAAATGGAATCTGTTTGAGTTTTATAGCAATATAGTGAAGAAATTAGAAATTAATGGTTATTGAAATCAAATAAACTTATAGGAACTTAAGATTGTTAAGCCCGACCGGGCGCGGTGGCTCAAGCCTGTAATCCCAGCACTTTGGGAGGCCGAGACGGGCGGATCACGAGGTCAGGAGATCGAGACCATCTTGGCTAACACAGTGAAACCCCGTCTCTACTAAAAAATACAAAAAAATAGCCGGGCGAGGTGGCGGGCGCCTGTAGTCCCAGCGACTTGGGAGGCGGAGGCAGGAGAATGGCGCAAACCCGGGAGGCGGAGCTTGCAATGAGCTGAGATCCGGCCACTGCACTCCAGCCTGGGCGACAGCGCGAGACTCCCTCTCAAAAAAAAAAAAAAAATTGTTAAGCCCAAGGTTTTATAGATGGTAACTGCACTGTGTTTCAACTGGACTAGACTATTATGACCATGGAAGTTGTCAACCTAGAAAATTATCTGCTTTTTCATTTTTTGCCCAGCACAAGTTTTGTCAGATAGTATATGTCACAATATATTGTACAGGACCTCACCTCACACTAAAACGTTTTATATGAAATAAATTCTGTTGTGAATGATATGTTGACAAAGAAGGTGGACCTTTTTTTTTTTTTTTTTTTTTTTGGAGACAGTCTCACTTTGTTGCCCATGCTGGAGTGCAGTGGCACAATCACAGCTCACTGCAACCTCCATCTTCCAAGTTCAAGCAGTTCTCCACCTCAGCCTCCCAAATAAGCTGAGACTACAAGCGCATGCCACCACACTCAGCTAATTTTTATATTTTTTGTAGAGACAAGGTCTCACCATGTTGCCCAGGCTGGTCTCGAAATCCTAAGCTAAGTAAGCCACCACACCCAGCCAGAACTTTTTAATAAAAAAATTTTTTTTTTAATGTAATGATCTTAACAAGCTCATGTCATATTATGTAACATATCTAGTTGTTTTCTTGTTGGTAGATATACACCTGTGACATACTTTCATCCATCATTCTGTTCTGTGAAAATTAACAAAATTGCTTAATATGTTTTTATTTAAATGACTACACATGCTGAGAATTAATCTTATATTCTGGTACCTATAAAACAAATAGCAAAAAGAAGTTTTGCTTGGTGTACCCACATAATGCATTAATCATCCTCCAAAGTAATTAATTTACAAATCAAGAAGTTATTTCCCATACATATTTCCTTCTAGTAGAAAAGCAAAGTTAGAGAATATATTAAGTTTTGAGTTTTTTCCTCTGTTCTTAGGTGCCTTAAATGCCTATATGTAATTTTACAAGAATCCACTGCTTAAAAATAGTTGATTTTATCCTGAATGACTGGAGCAGCTATGCTAACATTAGCCATACCTTATGAGGATAAGGAAAATATATCATTCATGGATATTCATACTATCCTTTATTTTTAAAGGGAGATTTATCCTAAAAGGTGTCTGAAATAAGAATTCACTTTCCTTTTCCCAAGCTCTCAAAAACATAATTTCACTAACTGTGTAATATGTATCTTCTCATAAGCCTCCACAAAGTACAAAACATCCTGTTGCTTAATTTTTATTAAGGCTTATTTTCACACACTAATAGCATTGTTTTTCTTGAAATGTGCCATACCTCGTTTAAGTGTTTTTTGTGTTTGTTTGTTTGTTTGTTTGAGTGGCAGTCTCGCTCTGTCACCCAGGCTGGAGTGCAGTGGCATGGGCTTGACTCACTGCAACCTCCGCCTCCCGGGGTTCAAGCAATTCTTGTGCCTCAGCCTCCTGAGTAGCTGGGATTACAGGTATATGCCACAATGCCCAGCTAATTTTTGTATTTTTAGCAGAGACAGGGTTTCACTTGGCCAGGGTAGTCTTGAACTCCTGACCTCAAGTAATCCACCTGTCTCGCCCTCCCACAGTGCTGGGATTACAGGCTATGAGCCACTACAGTCGGTCAGTGTTTTCTAATAACCAGCTTGAATAGTTTGTATTCATCAGCTTCAGTGCTTTATTAAGTGAAATGAGATTGATGAGCCTGACTACCATAAATGATATATACTCTTATGTCCACCTTTGGGATGGGCTATATATCACATAAACTCCCAACAAATTACGTACCAACTTCTCCTCCAGTGCTAGGGAAGGAGAAGCTTGCCTTAGCTACATGGACACTAGAAAAACTGAAGTTTTGACTGAGCAATATCTCATTTGGCCTGCTGTTTCCTAATGGTACAACTTCGAAACATGTCACCACATTAAATCTAATCTAGGCTCAAAAAGTCCTATTTCTTCTTTCCTGTGGATTTCATAATATTTCCAGAATGCCTCTAGTCCTTGAAAGAAATTACTCTAAACCCCAGCTTAACAGATTGGGTTATATCTTACCATCCTCATTTTATCTTTCTTGCTTTGGCAAGTTCTTTTCCATAAGTAGAAATATGCATCAGTTTAAGTATGCTAGATTTTTTTAAATGTGGAATTATAAAAACATTAGAAGATGATATTTGTATTTCAAAAGATCTTTTCACAGGATCTTCACACAGGATTCCTAATAGGTCCCACTTAAGTACAAGTTAACTAGCATATTTCACTTCATGTCAATTTAATTTAGATATAACTTTTTAGAAATAGTACATCCTGTATAC